>NC_056729.1:1761652103-1761704603 GCF_019279795.1 Protopterus annectens | reverse complement strand
TTTAGCAAGGCAAAGATGGACAATATTGTGCGTTTGTTCCGACTGTGTTTTTTACTGCTTAGGTTAGTTATCCCTGATGTGTAACTCATAGCTCTCAACCTTCCATCTCCAAAATGAGGAACACTCGCCTTCATAATGTGGAACAAATGGGCAAAATGTGGAATACATACTAATGGCTTACTAACAACTTCAACTAGGAAGGTCATAGGATGGTTAAAATATACTGGTTTTACTTATAAAGAAGATCCTTTAATGAATTAATATGATTAAGTTCTATTTACCATGGATTTCACTTAAAAAATTCATAACACTGAATGTGTGACAGTCTCTTTCAATGTGGAACTTTGAGGAACATGAACTTTTTTAAGGTGCCAAATGAGGTACGTTCCTCATAATGAGGTACACTTGAGCAGTATGGTGTAACTCAATAGCATCAAATGTTGCTACAATCACAACTATCGCTCCACGTAACCTTATTTGTTTTCTGCTCTGCCCTTTTTCCTCCTAGAATTCTATCCAGTAAATCTGTATTTTTGCACCTTAATTGAAATGCAGAGTATCCTGTCCTACAACTATTTACTGAGATCTCCTCCCCCAGAAAACTGCAACAGAATATTGCTGCAAACAGTCTGAAACAAAGTATGTTAGATGTTTCTGTAAATTCCAAACCTGTTACAATCTATTAAACTGTCCTGTTACTTAGGCAGTGTACCTAGGAAACCCTGTTAAGCACTGTACCTTAAACGACCAGCTGAACAATAACCCTCTCTCCCAGCATTTTTCCCTTCTCTCCCAACTATTGAGACCCTATGCAGAACACTTAATTATTTTTATTAAACCTTGTAGTGCTCTTATCAATCTCCCAGTACTCCATAAGGGCTCAAAATGAAAACACCACGGAAGGGTCTATCCTACCTTGTATTATGGTTGTATTTTACTAGCTTTTTCCCTTTAAATTGGCTCCTAAACCTACTGATAGTCTTCCTTCATCTATTTTATATATATATATATATATATATATATATATATATATATATATGGCAATAGGTGGTACGTATATGTGTATATGCCAATGGGTGGTACTTATATGTATATATGGCAATGGGTGCTACTTATATGTGTATATGGCAATGGGTGGTACACATGTATATATATATATATATATATACATATATATATATATATATATATATATATATATATATATATATATATATATATATATGGCAATGGGTGGTACTTGTATGTGTATATGGCAATGGGTGGTACTTATATGTGTATATGGCAATGGGTGGTACTAATATGTATATACGGCAATGGGTGGTACTTGTATGTATATACAGCAATGGGTGGTACTTGTATGTATATACAGCAATGGGTGGCACTTATATGTGTATATGGCAGTGGGTGCTACTTATGTGTATATGGCAGTGGGTGGTACTTATATGTATATATGGCAATGGATGGCACTTGTATGTACATATATGGCAATGGGTGGTACTTGTATGTGTATATGGCAATGGGTGGTGCTTATGTGTATATGGCAATGGGTGGTGCTTATGTGTATATGGCAATGGGTGGTGCTTATATGTGTATATGGCAGTGGGTGGTATTTATATGTGTATATGACAATCGGTGGTACTTATATATGTGTATATGGCAATGGGTGATACTTCATAGGTTCATAGGTAGGTTCATAGGTAGGTACTAGGGTATTGGCCCTAGGGCCTATATACGCCTATCCAAAAAGGTACACTGGCTTTCACCACCCAAGAAAATTATTTTCCTGTGCCCCACAGAGGTGATCCCCATGGTGAATTTCCTATTTCCCATCCAATCATCAAGATTTTTCTTGAAGAGTGCTGATGAGGAGCTCTGTTTGACATAGGTAGTCTGTTCCAGAGTATGGAAAGTCTCTGGGACAGGAATATATCCCTCCAGCATGTTCTGTTTATTGTGGTGACAAAGTTTAGGTCCCTAGAGCATATAGCTCAGAGGGATTGGGATTTCTTTAAGTGGAGCATGTCCAACAGCTATGGGTTTGACATAGCTTTGTATGTTAGGCAGAGATCGCTTCTGAGTAGGCGATATACAACGGAGTAAAGCTGGATTTTTTTTTAGATGGTCTGCATAGGGCATCTATTTGAGGCCAGTAATCATCTTTTTTGATGTATTTCTGTGGCCTTTCCCATTGTTGTAGATGCCTTGTGAGGTACATACCAAAAGGGGTGTTGTACTCTATAATGGGTCTAATGAGTGAAGAGTAGAGGGGAGCAATGACCTCTTTTTTCCTGGATGAGAAACCTTTTGTTATGAAGTGTGCCATGTAGAAGGAGTTCCTAACCACTGTGGTGATGTGATTATCAAAGGAGAGACTACTGTCCATCTGTGTCCCATGGTCTCTTATCACACTTTCACTGTTAAGTAGACTACTGCCTATGTGGTAGTTTATGGGTACAGAGTTTTTACCAAAGGGGATGACAATGCACTTTTTAGCATTGAGCTTGAGGCCATGGCTTTGACACCAGGCATCTGTGTCAGTGAGGCCCTTTTGTAGGATGTCCACATCGTTAGGAGTTTCGATTATGGCTCCTAGTTTGCAGTCATCTGTGAACGTAGTTAGCCAAAGACCTTCTGTGTTAGCCTTTACTTCAGAAAAGTCGATACCAAACAGGAGAGGACCCAGGACTGAACCCTGTGGTACTTCACTTGTCACTGGTCTGAAGTCGGATTTGGAGTCTGCTACTTTCACAGTGTGGGTTCTGTCAGTAAGCCAGTTGGCAACCCATCTTGTGACATAGGGATTTATACCTAATTTAGTGAGTTAATCTATAATTCCAGAGTTGGGGATGGTGTCGAAAGCCTTGGCGATATCTAGATAGGCTGTGTGAACCACCTTATCCTCATCTATGGCTTTGGTGACTGCTTCAAAGAAGTCTATCAGGTTTAGGAGACATGATCTGCCTTTTACAAACCCGAACTGTGTGGGGTCCAGAGTTTGGAGATTACCAATGTCTTTGTTTATGAGTTCCATGATGAGACATTCCATGGCCTTGCAGACCAGGCTCATCAGGCTAATGGGGCGGTAGTTCCTGGGGTCTGTCATGGTTCCCCCTTTGTGGATTGGGATAACCTTTGCAGTGCACCATTCAATGAGCACAAAGCCTGAGGTGAGGCTATGATTGAACATGGTACTTAGGTGGGGTGCCAGTTCATTCTGTAGTTCATGTAGAATGCAGCCTGGGATGTTGTCAGGTCCCATGGATGCTGTGTTCTTGGCTTTGGAGACTGAGGTTTTTACCTGTGCAGCCATGATTACAGGAACTGTGTATATGGCAGTGGGTGCTACTTATATGTGTATACGGCAATGGGTGGTACTTGTATGTATATACGGCAATGGGTGGTACTTGTATGTATATACGGCAATGGGTGGTATTTGTATGAATATACGGCAATGGGTGGTACTTGTATGTATATACGGCAATGGGTGGTACTGGTATGTATATACGGCAATGGGTGGTACTTGTATGTATATACGGCAATGGGTGGTACTTGTATGTATATACGGCAATGGGTGGTACTTGTATGAATATACGGCAATGGGTGGTACTTGTATGTATATACGGCAATGGGTGGTACTTGTATGAATATACGGCAATGGGTGGTACTTGTATGAATATACGGCAATGGGTGGTACTTGTATGTATATACGGCAATGGGTGGTACTTGTATGAATATACGGCAGTGGGTGGTACTTGTATGTATATACGGCAATGGGTGGTACTTGTATGTATATACGGCAATGGGTGGTACTTGTATGTATATATGGCAATGGGTGGTACTTGTGTGTATATATGGCAATGGGTGGTACATGTATGTATATATGGCAATGGGTTGTACTTGTATACATATATGGCAATGGGTGGTACTTGTATGTGTATATGGCTGTTCATCTTCTGTTCCCCAATGACTGCTTGCCTAGTAATGTGTTTCTACATATTACTAGCTATGAGAAGAGGATCTTGTTACTGACTTGTACAAAAAAAACACTTTACAGGATACAAATGCATCAATTCCTTCATGTCGTTTCTAAAAACTGAGAATCAACTTTGTGACCCCTGTGGCCTTTCGACATTGAGATCAGTATTTCATGTGTACTTTTTTGGAAAACATAGAAGGAAATTAAATTAATATAAGTATTTGTAAATGATTATAGAGGCAGGGAAAATAAACAAGAATTGCCTAAATGTCACCTATACATTTTTACTAAACTTCAAATTGTACTGACGGGGTTAGTACATATTAGGGTTATGCATTTACTGGAGAAGATGGCGGAGGTGACACACACACACGCATGCCACAAGACACACACACACACATGCCTCAATACGCACACGCATATATATATATATATATATATATATATATATATATATATATATATATATCTTCAGATTAGCCCTGTTTCTTGTTGCATGTATTAATTAAATTAAAAGTTGTATTTTGATAAACTATATTATCCAACAATTAACATGGAAAAGATTTGATCTTAAAAAATACTAATAATATTACTCTATCAGTGTATTGGATTTTTTTTACAGAAAATTGTCCATGATTTCAGTTAATGATTCTTAATAGTGAACATGGAATAATAATAAAACAAAGCTAATTGAGAACATATTATCTTTAGTTGTTAGGATTAATCTGCTCTGTAATTCAGACAAAAAAATCCCAGACTACACTTCTGCTGAGATGGGTATGAATATTGGCCCAGACAGTGGCGGATATAACAGGACTGGGATGAGAATGACAAGGTTGTGTTTGCTCACCTCTGGGGAGGTGGGGTAAAATAACTAGTCACATGTTGCCTGCTCCAATCACCACTGAAAAACTTGGAACAAACCAGTTCATCTGGTAATGGGACTGCAGGCTGCTGTGATTTATGGCACCAACAGAGGTGGGAACAGCTGACTACATGCTCATTCGTTAACTGTGAGCTGGGATATGTACAGCTAAAGGCTGGAAAAGAAAAATGCCTTAATAGCTGATAATGGTAGCATTGTTGCCTCACAGCAAGAGGTTCTCCGGTTCGATTCTTGGCTGGAATGCCTTCTGTGTGGAGTCTGTATGTCCTCCCTGTGTTTCTGGGTTTCTTCTGGGTGCTCCAGTTTCCTTCCACATCACCAGGACATGTGTCTGGAGCATTTCTCTCCGGGCCTCCACTGAAAATTGGCTTTATTCCAAGTCGGACTTTTCCAGTTAGCAAATGTTAAACTATGCTAAATCCACTGCCTAGAAACCAACCCATGCTTTCCTAGGTAAGAATCCAACCCTTTTCCTTGAGTCTGTGAGGTAAACTCCTTAAATGTTAAGCCAACCCCTCCTGTTTCTGTAGTCCTTGTATAAATTGGTTAGCACTGCTCTGTACAGAAGCAAACACATAGAAAGTAAATTTTCCCAGTAGAACTGTCCATAAAATTGTACACTGTAAATCAGTAAATATAGAGCAAATACCTTCCAAATTGACAAGCATATAGCAGCTAGTGTGTGCATAAAGTGGCAATACCAGTATACTTAGCAGTATATATTTATGTTTATATTTATATTTAGTATTTTAAAGCCACTAAAGTTAGTAGAAGTTAAGATTGTTTAGCCTAGTCTACTCCAATAAATCACCTGGAATAGTCTGCCTTAATAGCCTTCTGTAAACCCCAATACACCACCCATACGTTGCTCACCATTTAAAGGACCAGGCAGCATGGATATGCAATTTCCTAACTTCTCAGTAGCCAGCCTGGTGGATATGGGTATTTTGAGACAATGTAAAAATAGTCTCATGTTTACTGACAACCACTTAATCCTTAAAGAAGCTGACACAGTATATAAGACTTGTAAAAGGCATTGAAACCTTGCACTGCCAGGGTGCTCTCTGCAGCTTTAAACCATGCACAGATGCTTATATTTTCAAGGTTAAACTCTCGCATACAAGTACACATTAGGTTGTGAAAACAATGCACACAACATCCAGCACACATTGAACAAAACAGACATACACATAAACCAATGTATGCTGTGACACTTAAATGCAATCTTCCTAAACAGCAAAGGACTCCTAGGCTTCCCACTGGCAAAGCTATTCCTCACCAAACACAAAAGCTCTCCGTAAAAACATTCAGTGGATCCTCAAATACAAAGTCTTTAAGGCAAGCAAACACACTTTCCATGACTCAAAGCATAGTGGACTCCATTGTAAGACGTACTGATGCCCCTTCAACCAGGCTGGACAAGGCGAGGATAATGGTTAGCTGCCTGTGTGCAGCCAGGACCCCCCAAATTACACAAGCACTCAAGTCATTGCACCACACACACCAGTATGATTCCATGATACTCCATATAGGTGTAAATGACCTGAGACGTACCTCTCTGGACTATATGAGGAGAAACATTATGGAGCTCTTGGACTACATAGCTCATGCTGATATGAGTCTGGCACTGGGCAGCATATTACCTTCACTGAAGATGATGGAACGATATGAATGAAAAGATGGTTGATTTTAACAATTGGCTGAGTTTCTGGTATCATTGTAAGGGGATCTGATATTCGACAGCATGGGAGGATATGGTAAACAGACCGCATTGCTTTGTCAGGGGTGGTCTGCCCTTCTCCCCTCTAGACTTTCAGATACTGGCTAAGACTTTATCCACCCCATATAGTGCCTTTTTTAGGCAATGCGAAATTGACAAACTTACTCGACCAACAATAATAGGAGAAAAAGGAGCCCCACAAAACAAACTGGACCACAAAATGTATAAATGAAGCAATATATATATATATATATATATATATATATATATATATATATAGGAAATGGTATGTACATTAGAATAGTTTATGAATATTAAATCAGTTCAATAAGATTTACCAACTTTTATTAGAAACTTTTATCAGAAAGTTTCAAAAGAAACATGTGTATTCCTTAGTTTGTCACAAGATGGTGATATTGAGTTGTTCTAGTCACATTATAATAGTATATAAATTGTATTTATTTATTTTTAATTGTTTACACACCTAAATGGTATTTTATTTATAGAAATAACTTATTTTAACATATAAAAAAGAGTTTTAACACTTATTTAGTGAATGTTTTCTAAGGTTTTAGGGAAATAATGTATCTATGATGCCTATGCTGGAATATTGTACAACAAATTATTCTGCTAATGCAATGTATAAAAGGATCAGACAATCAAGAAGGCAAGTCCTTATATAATAACGGGTTGTTTTAATTGTAAATTTGTTGTGCGGAAGTTACATTGATAACGAAAAACGCGGTGAACAAGTTAAGCATTTATCGTTGCTTACTGTGATTTTTTAATTTTTGGAAGTAATAAAGTCGTGTTCGAGCAGTTCTTGGCTTCAGGTGCTTCATTTATACATTTTGTGGTCCAAATTGACAAACTTAATGACATAACAAAATCAGCTCAATCGAACCTCAAGGTGTTACTGCTCAACACCAAGAGCCTAAACAAAAAATAAAACTACACTCCCTCCAAGCCCTCCTCACACTTCATAGGTTCATAGGTGTGTACTAGACTAATGGTCTTGGAGCCTTTACAAACCTAGCCCATAGGATTACCCTGACATCATGCCACCCAACCTTAGTTCCCAGTGCCTCTGTTGAATAGAGCCACAGGAGTGATCCCCAGGGTGAATTTTCTATTTCCCATACACTCATCAAGGTTTCTCTTGAAGAGGGCAAGTGAGGTGCTGTGTTTGACATGTATGGGAAGTCTATTCCATAGCAAGGGCAGTCTCTGGGTTATGAACCTGTCCCTCCAGAACATTCAGTTGGTTGTGGTAATGAGGTTGAGGTCACTGGAGCATGTGGTGCGGAGGGATTGGGATTTCTTTAGATGTAGCATTTCTAACAAAGCTGGAATGATTCATGGCTTTGTATGTCAAGCAGAGATCGCCTCTAAGTAGATGATATGAGAGAATAGTTGGAGTTTTTTGAGTCTGTCCATATAGGACAAGTGTTTAAGGCCTAGGATCCTCTTTGTGAGGTACGTTTGCAGCCTCTCCAGTTGTTGCATGTGTCTAGTGAGGTACATGCCAAATGGGGCATTGTACTCAATGATTGGCCTAATGAGGGAAGAGTAGAGGGAGACAATGACCTCTTTCTTCCTGGATGCAACACCCTTAGTAATGAGATGTGCTACATAGAAGGACTTTCTGACCACAGTGGCAATGTGGTAGTCAAAAGAGAGGTTGCTGCCAACCTGTGTTCCCAGATCTCTTATAACACCTTCTGCATTCAGTGGACTACCATCGATGTGGTAATTCATGGGAACCAGGTTTTTCCCAAAGGGGATGACAACACATTTTTTGGCATTGAGCTTAAGGCCATGGTTCTGACACCAGTCGTTGGTCTCAGTGATGCCTTTCTGTAGGATGTCAACATCACTTGAGGAGTTAATAATAGCTCCCAACTTACAATCGTCTGCTAACTTTGTCAGCCAGAGACCTTTTGTGCTGGCCTGGACTTCAGAGAAGTAGATACCAAATAAGAGAGGACCCAGGACTTGAGAATATTGCTATCTGTGCAGTTACAGGGTCTGCAGAGAGTACTCCAGTGGTGCAAGATTTCAATCCTTTTACACTTTTAGACCAGTAGATGATCAGATAGGTGCTAAAGGTAGAGGTATCTTGATATACACCAATTACAAGCATACCTCTAGGTTGGAAAAACAGGGTGATGTATTGGAGTTCCTTCACATACAGATCACTATAGATAAAATTCTGTACCATATCCTAATTAGCTATAGATCAGCTTCCATGTCTCATGCAACTCACAGTGCATACTTGGACCTAATGGAAACGCATATTATTCACCAACCACCCTACTCACTGGGAACTTTAATTACCCTTCTATAGATTGGAAATCTTACATGGCCTCACATTTGTAGGCACAGAGATTCCTGGCCTTTGTAAATACAAATGCAGAGTCTCATAATCACACCTTCACAGGTAAAAGCAGTACTCTCTAAAGCCAAAAACACAGCATCCATGGGACCGGACAACATCCCAGGCTGCGTTTTACATGAACTTCAGAATGAACTGGCTCCCCACCGAAGCACCATGTTCAGTCATAGCCTTACATCATGCTTTGTGCCCACTGAATGGTGGACAGCAACAGTTATCCCACTCCACAAAGGGGGAGCCACCACTGATCCTGGGAACTATTGCCCTATTAGCCTGATAAGCCTGGTCTACAAGGCCATGGAATTTATAAACAAAGACATTGGTAACCTCCAAACTCTGGACCCCACCCAGTTCAGGTTTGTGAAAGGTAGATCCTGCCTCCTGAACCTGGTAGACTTCCTTGAGGCAGTCACCAAAGCCATAGACAAGGGTAAGCTGGTTCACACAGCATATCTTGATCTCGCCAAGGCCTTCGACACCATCCCCATTCTGGAATTATAGATAAACTCACTAAACTAGGTATAAATCCCTATGTCACAAGATGGGTTGCCAACTGGCTCACTGACAGAACCCACAGTGTAAAAGGTGCAGACTCCAAATCTGACTTCAAACCAGTGACAAGTGGGTACCACAGGGTTCCGTCCTGGGACCTCTCCTGTTTGGTATCTACTTCTCTGTAGTACAGGCTAACACAGAAAGCCTCTGGCTAATGAGGTTCTCAGATGACTTCAAACTAGGAGCTATAGTTGAGCCTCAAAATGATGTGGACATCCTACAGAAGGGTCTCACTGAGACAGATGCCTTGTGTCAGAGCCATGGCCTCAAGCTCAATGCCAAAAAGTGCATTGTTATCCCCTTTGGTAAAAACTCTGTACTCATGAACTACCACATAGGTGGCAGTCTTCTTAACACCGAATGTGTGATAAGAGATCTTGGGACCCAGGTGGACAGTAGTCTCTCCTTTGATAATCACATTGCCACAGTAGTCAGGAAAATCCTTCTATATGGCACACTTCATCACAAAAGGGTTGTCACCAAGGAAAAAAAAGGTCATTGTTCCCCTCTACTCTACACTCATTAGACCCATTATAGAGTACAATGCCCCTTTTTGAATGTACCTCACAAGACATCTGCAGCAGCTGGAAAGGCCACAGAAGTACCTCACAAAGAGAATTACTGGCCTCAAACAGATGCCCTACACTGATTGTCTCAAAAAACTCCAGCTTTACTCTGTAGCATATCATCTACTCCGAGGTGATCTCTGCCTAACATATAAAGCTATGTCAAACCCAGAGGTGCTGGACATGCTACACCTAAAGAAATCCCAATCCCACTGAGCTACATGGTCTAGGGGCCTACACCTTGTCACCACAATAAACAGGACTTGCTGGAGGGATAGTTTCCTGTCCCAGAGAGTTCCCATACTCTGGAACAAGCTACCTATCTATGTCAAGCAAAGTTCCTCATTAACACTCTTCAAGAAAAATCTTGATGAGTGGATGGGAAATAGGAAATACACCCCGGGGATCATGTCTGTGGCTCTGCTTGACAGGGACACAGGAAATTAACTTTCTTGGGTTGACATAAGCCAGGGAACTTTGTTGGCTAGGCTTACTTAGGCCCTTGGGCCGATAGCCTAGTATCTACCTACAAACCTATGAACCCAAACACCCATGACCAATTAGTGCATATACCCACCTGAGGCTCCAGCATACAGGACCTCGTACTCAAAATATGGGACATCTCAGAAGCCCCCTCCTCAATGTCACATCCTCCCTGGTGAGGTCAGACCATGAAGCTATCTGTCTCCTTTGAAACCAAAATCAGCTAAGTAACCTCAGTAAACCAAATAACTGTTTCAAGGACCCCAGGAAATACAGCAGCCTATGCAGACTTGTTCACAGAAACTCTGTGTACCCAAGCCCATAACTAACATCAAAAACAAACCACCCTGGTAGCATCCCAAATTAAACAGGACATACATCAAATAAAGCCAGCTTCGAGGATATGATAGCCTCCCAGGCAAAACACAACAAGGTCTTCTTCACAAACCTCAAGGGCAGCACACAGCAGTGTGCTGAATAGATGGTTAATTGTACCACATTCACTGAGCCTGGTAACATACTGAACCCATTAGCCGACAAAGTCAGTTCCAAGTTTACTTTCCATTCACCCTCAGCCACCCCCAAAGAAATATCCTCAAATATAACCCTTCCAACTATAACTAGTGAGCATGCCCTGGCTGTGCTCACTAAGGCCAAGAACACAGCATTAATGGGCCCCAATAGCATTGTGTCTAATATATGACTTATCAGGACCTCTGGAGTCACTATTTAACTATATTCTCAAAACAGTCTTTGTGCCATGAGAATGGATGATGATCAGCAGATCCAGAAAATGCAGACCCATTAGTCTGATGAGTCTTATTTACAAAGCTGTGGAAACAATTATCATGGAAATTATCATCAAAGACATTGGAGACCGCTAGTCACTGGATCCATGCCAGTCTGACTTTGTCAAAGGAAAGTCATGCGGATGTGGATATTCTACAAAAGGGCCTTACAGAAACAGATGCTTGGTGCCAGAGCCATGGGTTCAAGCTTAATGCCAAGAAATGTATAGTTATCCCCTTTGGGAAAAACTATGTACCCATGAAGTACCACATAGGTGGCAGTACACTAAACACCGAAAGTGTGATGAGAGACTTGGGGACACAGCTAGACAGTGGTCTCACCTTCGATAACCAAAACAGTCAGGAAATCCTTCTATGTGGCACACCTAATCACTAAGGGCTTTTCATTCAGAAAAAAGGAGGTTATTGTCCTACTGTACACATCCCTCATTAGACCCATTATAGAGTACAACACCCTGTTTGGTATGTACCTCACAAGACATCTTCAACAGCTGGAAAGGCAGCAGAAATACCTCACTAAAAGAATCACAGGCCTAAAGCAGATGCTGTATGCTGACCATCTAAAAAACTCCAGCTATACTCTGTGGCATATCGTCTACTCAGAGACAATCTCTGCTTAACATACAAGGCCATGTTAAACCCTGAGCTGCTGGACATGCTCCACTTAAAGAAATCCCAATCCCTCAAAGCCATATGCTCCAGGGATCTAAACCTTGTCTCACAATGAACAAAACATACTGGAGGGATAGGTTCCTGACTAAGAGACTCCCCATACTCTGGAATAGACTGCCCATGCATGTCAAGCAGAGCGCCTCCTTGACCCTCTTCAAAAGGAACCTTGATGAATGGATGGGAGGTAGGAAATTCACCTCGGGGATCATGTCAGTCACTCTGCTAGACAGGGGTCCAGGGAAGTAAATATTGTGGGAAGAAATATCTGGGGAATTGTTTGGCTAGGCTTGTATAGGCCCTAGGTCCTAGGTCCGATAGCCTAGTACCAACCTATGAACCTATGCCTACAGAACCTAGTAGACTTCTTTGAAAAGGTCACCAAGGCAATGGATAAGGGTAAAGCTGTAAATACTGCCTTCCTTGATCTGGCTAAGGCATTTGATGCAATACCCCACTTGAGTATTGTTAACAAACTTATGGAACTAAGCCTAAACCTCTGTGTAATGCACTGGATAGCCAGGTATCTCAAGAATATAAGTCAGGATGTTAGGATTGGTGAGATGACCTACACAAAGAGGCCATCCGCCAGTGAAGTCCTTCAGGGCTCCATGCTGGGACCACTCCATTTTGGCATTTACTATTCGGATGTCAAAGCCAATGAAAAAGGCCTCTGGCTGACCAAGTTCAGAGATGACTGCAAGCAGTTATAGAAGCCCCCCCCCCAAGATAAAAGTCATGCCTTAAATCTCAATGCCAAGAAAGGCATTACAGTACCTTTTGAAAAGTTGGCCACCCCACGAAATTATGTCATTAATAAGGGCTCATAGGTAAGCACTAAGCTAGCTGCCTTTGTGGATAATTTTAAGCCAAATCAAGTTTCTTCCAGAGATGAGATTTAACCCTTTACTATGTGTCTGTGAAGTAAACACACCTTAACCATTATACCATCTGAGAACTCATGTAGATTATAACCTAATGTTCAACCAACATGTGTCCAGTGTAGTAAGAAAAATCTTCTATTTCTATGTTGCTCAGCTTATTAGTTAGGGCATGGTATGTAGGTCTATGGCGGTCATCATACCACTGTACTTGGCCCTCATCAGACACATTATAAAATATAATGCCCCCTTTAGTACATACCTGCCAGACAAATGTACAACTGGAACATCCACAGAAGCTCTGTACAAAAAGAATACATGGCATAAACACAATGTCCTATGTGTACCTGCATAATTTGGTAGGGGGTTTCAGTTCATATGCTGCTCTATATGTCTCCACAGCTAGCATGTAATCAAACCCTTGCTGCTGGAATGATTGGGAAATACCTGGTCCTAATCCAGGCTTTTCCAGACTCATCAATGTAACAAAGAAGACAAAAGCTGGCAATTTGTTTACTTTCCCATCCACCTCCCACCTGCCTTAGCAGCCATTACTAAAAATGCTCCACAATCAGCCTATTGTATGACCCCTATCCAGGTGCTTGGTTGACTGCATGTAGGGAGACGGAGCTTACAATAAAAAAAAAACCTTGATATGGCTAAGGCATTCAATATATCACTCCACTCATGTATAGTAGACAAACTCACTGAACTGGGCGTAAACCCATGCATAACGCATTGAATTGTCAGATGATTAACACACAGGTTCCAGGAAGTCAGTACTGGTAAGACCACCTCCACTAAAAGACCAGTCAGTAGCAGGGTCCCTCAGGGCTCTGTGCTTGGACCGCTCCTATTTGGCATCTACTTCAGTGGTAAAGGGTAATGTTAAAGGCCTTTTGCTGACCAAGTTCGCAGATGACTGTAATTTGAAAGCTATCATAAATGACCACTATGAAACAAACATCCTACAAGAGGGTTGAACACAGACAAATGACTCATGGCAAAGTCATGGACTAAAACTCAATGGGAAGAAATGTGTTATAGTGCTTTTTGGGAAAACAGCCACCCAATCTAATCAGTCCATTGATAAAACACCCCTAAGAATTGATCCAGTCATTGGGGATCTGGGAGCATATGTAGACAGTAATCTGGCCTTTGACCAATATGTTGTCACATGTCACCCACTTATAAGTAAGGGGATAGCATGCAGGTGCACGGAAGCCCTGGAGCCACTTTATTTGGCCCCTATAAGACTAATCATTGAGTATAATGTCCCATCAGCATGTACCTGGCCAGACATATGCAACAGTTAGAATACCTGCAAAGGTTTCTTACCAGGACAATCCAGGGTATAAATATATTGTCAGATATGGATTGCCTTAAAGCCCTATACTCGGTCTCCTACAGGTTACTGAGAGGTGATCTATGCTTTTTATACAAGGCATCCTTGGATCCAGCTCTGACTGACCTTTGCACATCTGCAAAATGAACAGCACTAGAATCACTAAATCCAAGGGTTTAAATTTTTTTGCGACATAAACAGGACTTGTTTGGGTGACAGATGTGTCTCAGAGGATCCTCGTGCTCTGGAACATGCTTCCCATCCATGTGAAGCAGAATCCATCCCTAACCCTATTTACGTGTAATCTTGGCCAATGGATAGGAAATCGGAAATTCACCCCAGGTCTTGCTCCCATGTCTCCGATAGACAGAGGCAGACAGAAACGTTGTCCAAACTAACATACTCCCCCCACACACAACCTCTAGAAACTTCCTAACATACCCCCTCCTAATAAACACCCATGATACATAGAGACATTATTGGGTTGGATTGCATGGCTAAGCTTATAAAGGCCCTGGTGGTTATTAGCCTAGTATATAACTATGAACCTCTGATGACTGCCTAAATGATAGCCTCTCCTGGTTGATTCTCACACATGTGATGGGAACAGGGGGGAAAAAGTAAAAAAAGGCAGCACTCAGTAAATTTTTAAAAACGTTTATCTGCATCCAATTTTTTTGTAATACTTTTTTTGTTTGTTTTGGATACATGAAACTGAGATGGTGGCATATCTCTCAACTGTCTAGATTTTTGCCTTAGATTTTTTGACTTTTCCTAATAACATTTTGGTTTTCTAGGAAATCACTGAATAATTACTGAGGATTATTTAAGGAAATGATGACAGACATTTGAGTTTCAGGCTTTATACCCATCAGAAAATTCATGCTAATGCAGTACCTTTTATTTTATCAGCTTTATAAGTTTGTAAGAGCCATATTTAAAAATCACCATATTTTAGCCTTTACACCCCCCCCCCCTTTGTATGGCTTTGTTCAGATTTCTTGCCCTAATATGTTGAGAGCTGTGGATAATGGACATCTGGCCAAAAATGAAGTTACATTAATTGTTTAATGAATTACAAGCAAGACCGGGGCATGCTGCTTTGACAGTTGTCTAAAGTCCACATGCATTCTCACATTTGCACTGCCAGAGGTACTGTCTACTCTTTTACATTACACTTCTGCTTCCTCCCTGTAGAGGAGGAGGAGGAAGGGGGGTGGAGAGAAAGAGACAGAGAGTAGGGATAAGTGTGCATGCGTGTGTGTGTGTGTGTGTGTGTGTGTGTGTGTGTGTGTGTGTGTGTGTGTGTGTGTGTGTGTGTGTTTTTACATACCTGATATTAGAATTTAATTTATTTTTGCCACAAGAGTCTGAACAAAAAGCAGAAAACGGCTCGGTGCCCATTTCTACCAATATGTTGTGTCAAAAACCTGAAATCCCAGCAGGAGTCTGTACTTATGTTATAATGACATTTTCAAGCTTGAAATATAAATTAAAAGGGAATTGTGACATTTTGCAAGATCTTTCAAATCACTTCCAACTGAAAACCTTTTAAAGTAGAGGGCAGCTAATCTGGCCATTTAATTGCACAGACTGAAAGATGTGTGTTTTAACATGCATGGGACCTTGGTGCCACAAAAATGTATGTCAACCAATTATAAGAAAGAATAAGTTGAGCTGATGCTGTATGCCTCACGTGCAGACTGAGGTAGTTGTGTTTAGTGGAAGCTATACGTATACTAATATCTGTACTGAGACCTGAAAACTTTGATGCAACACTCCCTTCTCCAAAATGCCATCCATGTGCATAGGAATGTAGAGCACATGAGTGTGAGCCTTCCTCCCATGTGCACAGGAATGTAGAGCACATGAGTGTGAGCCTTCCTCCCATGTGCACAGGAATGTAGAGCACATGAGTGTGAGCCTTCCTCCCATGTGCACAGGAATGTAGAGCACATGAGTGTGAGCCTTCCTCCCATGTGCACAGGAATGTAGAGCACATGAGTGTGAGCCTTCCTCCCATGTGCACAGGAATGTAGAGCACATGAGTGTGAGCCTTCCTCCCATGTGCACAGGAATGTAGAGCACATGAGTGTGGGCCTTCCTCCCATGTGCACAGGAATGTAGAGCACATGAGTGTGAGCCTTCCTCCCATGTGCACAGGAATGTAGAGCACATGAGTGTGAGCCTTCCTCCCATGTGCACAGGAATGTAGAGCACATGAGTGTGAGCCTTCCTCCCATGTGCACAGGAATGTAGAGCACATGAGTGTGAGCCTTCCTCCCATGTGCACAGGAATGTAGAGCACATGAGTGTGAGCCTTCCTCCCATGTGCACAGGAATGTAGAGCACATGAGTGTGAGCCTTCCTCCCATGTGCACAGGAATGTAGAGCACATGAGTGTGAGCCTTCCTCCCATGTGCACAGGAACGTAGAGCACATGAGTGTGAGCCTTCCTCCCATGTGCACAGGAACGTAGAGCACATGAGTGTGGGCCTTCCTCCCATGTGCACAGGAACGTAGAGCACATGAGTGTGAGCCTTCCTCCCATGTGCACAGGAATGTAGAGCACATGAGTGTGAGCCTTCCTCCCATGTGCACAGGAATGTAGAGCACATGAGTGTGAGCCTTCCTCCCATGTGCACAGGAATGTAGAGCACATGAGTGTGAGCCTTCCTCCCATGTGCACAGGAATGTAGAGCACATGAGTGTGGGCCTTCCTCCCATGTGCACAGGAATGTAGAGCACATGAGTGTGGGCCTTCCTCCCATGTGCACAGGAATGTAGAGCACATGAGTGTGGGCCTTCCTCCCATGTGCACAGGAATGTAGAGCACATGAGTGGGCCTTCCTCCCATGTGCACAGGAATGTAGAGCACATGAGTGTGGGCCTTCCTCCCATGTGCACAGGAATGTAGAGCACATGAGTGTGAGCCTTCCTCCCATGTGCACAGGAATGTAGAGCACATGAGTGTGGGCCTTCCTCCCATGTGCACAGGAATTTAGAGCACATGAGTGTGGGCCTTCCTCCCATGTGCACAGGAATGTAGCACACAGTGTGAGCCTTCCTCCCATGTGCACAGGAATGTAGAGCACAGTGTGAGCCTTCCTCCCATGTGCACAGGAATGTAGAGCACACGAGTGTGAGCCTTCCTCCCATGTGCACAGGAATGTAGAGCACACGAGTGTGAGCCTTCCTCCCATATGCACAGGAATGTAGAGCACACGAGTGTGGGCCTTCCTCCCATGTGCACAGGAATGTAGAGCACATGAGTGTGAGCCTTCCTCCCATGTGCACAGGAATGTAGAGCACATGAGTGTGAGCCTTCCTCCCATGTGCACAGGAACGTAGAGCACATGAGTGTGGGCCTTCCTCCCATGTGCACAGGAACGTAGAGCACATGAGTGTGAGCCTTCCTCCCATGTGCACAGGAACGTGGAGCACATGAGTGTGAGCCTTCCTTCCATGTGCACAGGAATGTAGAGCAGATGAGTGTGAGCCTTCCTCCCATGTGCACAGGAATGTAGAGCAGATGAGTGTGAGCCTTCCTCCCATGTGCACAGGAATGTAGAGCACATGAGTGTGACCCTTCCTCCCATGTGCACAGGAATGTAGAGCACATGAGTGTGGGCCTTCCTCCCATGTGCACAGGAATGTAGAGCACATGAGTGTGAGCCTTCCTCCCATGTGCACAGGAATGTAGAGCACATGAGTGTGAGCCTTCCTCCCATGTGCACAGGAATGTAGAGCACATGAGTGTGAGCCTTCCTCCCATGTGCACAGGAATGTAGAGCACATGAGTGTGGGCCTTCCTCCCATGTGCACAGGAATGTAGAGCACATGAGTGTGAGCCTTCCTCCCATGTGCACAGGAACGTAGAGCACATGAGTGTGGGCCTTCCTCCCATGTGCACAGGAACGTAGAGCACACGAGTGTGAGCCTTCCTCCCATGTGCACAGGAATGTAGAGCACACGAGTGTGAGCCTTCCTCCCATGTGCACAGGAATGTAGAGCACATGAGTGTGGGCCTTCCTCCCATGTGCACAGGAACGTAGAGCACATGAGTGTGGGCCTTCCTCCCATGTGCACAGGAACGTAGAGCACATGAGTGTGGGCCTTCCTCCCATGTGCACAGGAACGTAGAGCACATGAGTGTGAGCCTTCCTCTCAAAAGTGCATTTCCTTCTAAATCTCATAATTCTGAAAACCAAAATTAATTTAAGTGAATGTGAAAAAGAGGAAGTACTTCCCTCCTTTCCCCCTTAGATACTGCATTTCAAAAGAGCTGCATGTATGGTCTTTCCTGAGCTTTATTTTGAAAATGACTAAGACATGATAAATTATTCTCAGAAAAAAATTGTCAGGTAGGCACCAACAGAACCACAGGGCAAGTATGCGTTAAGCTGTGGTCAACAGGAACTGCAAAAGCTAAATGGCGAACTGTTTTCTGTAGTTTTAACTGGCAAATACAAACAGCAGCTAAAAATATAATTGCCATGTCTTGATTAATATTTATATTGTTTAACCGTTATTCATAAGTTCATACATTGTTACTAGGTTAATGACTATTAGGGCCACTATTGTTACTAGGTTAATGACTATTAGGGCCACTATTGTTACTAGGTTAATGACTATTAGGGCCACTACAAGCCTAGCTGCACAACCCAGAACATATGGGTCCTGAGTAACACAAAACAAAATACACTCACAGGAAATAATAAACTATTGCAAAAAACTACAAAATAAAAAACAAATAGACCAATGGAATAAAACATGAACAAGTTATCATAAAATGTAATTTAATAAAAGAGGTAAGTGCTTTCACCACAGCTTTGTCAGACCATAAAACATCCTGTCTCTATTCCCATTTATATTTATAATTACAGCAATAAACATTAAAAGATTCAAAAAATTCAAAGAAACTTTATTGTCATTTAGGACCACACAAGTGCAGCCTAAATGAAATTACAAATGTCAGCTCATGAGAGAAATGCAGTACAAATAACGTAGATACAGCGGTATCAGAGAATAACATAAGAAAGAAAATAACATGTATGACATACAAGTGGTAGTTCACGTTACATAAACACTCTCAACACCCATTATCCAATGATAAATAATAAATAAATGCCCACCACCAAACCCCTTCATCATTAAGACAGAGAATAGAGACTACTGAATAGCACCTGTTTCGTTACTGTATTGCACTTATTAACCTTAGATGTGACACAGTATAGCCATCATATTGCATAACAGTAATTGTTCACAGCAGCAAGATTAAGTGAAAAAAAAAAGAGGCTTGAATGTATCTGGTATTATGGTTGGTGTTCAAGTTAAGTCTCACAGCTGTAAGATACAAACTGTTCCTGAATCTGGTAGTCCTACAGCAGAAGCTGCAGTACCTCCTTCCAGACGCAAATTGTGAGAACCAGTTCATAGGTTCATAGGTTCATAGGTTCATACTAGGCTATCTGCCCTAGGGCATTTATAAGCCTAGCCAGAGTGTGTTTGGCTTTCACCACCCATTTTAAATTAATTTTGCTATGCCTTTTTTGAGGTTAGTATACTGTGCCTCTGTCTAACAGTGACACAGAAGTGATAGCCGGGGTAAACCTACGATCTCCCATCCACTCATCAAGATTCCTCTTGAAGAGAGTCAATGTGGGACTCTGCCTAACTTGGACTGGGATTTTATTCCAGAGTGAAGGGAGCCTCTGGGTTATGAATCTGTCCCTCCAGCATGTCCTATTTATTTCAGTGCTGAGGTTCAAGTCTCTCAAGCGTAGCTTGATGGGATTTGGATTTTCTGAGGTGCAGCATGTCCATTAATTCTGGGTTGGACATGGCTTTATACGTCAGGCACAGATCGCCTCTGAGCAGGCGGTATGCCACTGAGTAGAGCTGGAGTTTCTTTAACCGGGCAGCATATGGCATCTATTTGAGCCCTTTGATCCTCTTGGTGAGGTACTTTTGGGGTCTTTCCAGTTGCTGCCGGTGTCTGGTAAGGTACATCCCAAAAGGGGCATTGTACTCAATTATGGGCCTGATGAGGGATGAGTAAAGAGGCACGATGACCTCCCTGATCTAGATGTGAATCCCTTCATGATTAGGTGGACTATATAAAATGTTTTTCTAACCACTTTGGCCACGTGGTTGTCAAATGAGAGATTGCTATCAACTTGGGTCCCCAGGTCCCTAATGACTTCTTCTGTACTTAATGGATTACCACCTATGTGGTAATTTGTGGGCACTTTGTTTTTGCCAAAGGGGATGACTATACACTTTTTGGCGTTTAGCTTGAGGCCATGGCTCTGGCACCAGTTGTCTGGTTCTATGAGGCCCTTTTGGAGGATGCTTGTGTCGGCTGGAGAGTTGATTATGGCGCCCAGTTTGCAGTCATCTGAGAACTTGGTCAGCCACAGTCCTTCCGTGTTGGCCTGTACTGCCGAGAAATATATACCGAACAAGAGAGGTCCCAGGACTGAGCCTTGTGGGATGCCACTTGTAACTGGTTTGGAGTCTGACATGGCTCCAGCAATTCTAACCATGTGGGTTCTGTCCTTGAGCCAGTTTGCAACCCATCTAGTGACATAGGGGTTTATATTTAAGCTGGTGAGCTTATCTATAATGCCCGAGTGGGGTATTGTATCGAAGGCTTTTGCGAGGTCCAGGTAGGCTGTGTGGACCACCTTCCCCTCGTCAATGGCCTTGGTGACTGTTTCAAAGAAATCGACCAGGTTTAAGAGGCAGGATCTGCCCTTAACAAAGCCAAACTGGGTAGGATCCAGTGCCTGTAGGTCCCCAATATCTTTATTTATGAGGTCCATGATGATCCTTTCCATAGCTTTGCAGACCAAGCTAGTCAGGCTTATGGGGCAATAGTTTCCAGGATCCGTTGAGGCACCACCTTTGTGGAGAGGGACCACTGTTGCTGTATGCCACTCTTTGGGTACATATCCTGTAGTAAGGCTAAGATTGAACAGTAGTTTTATGTTTGGGTTTAGCTCTTCTTGGAGTTCATGTAGGACGCAGCCCGGGACACCATCTGGTCCCATTGATGCTGTGTTTTTTGCTTTGGAGAGGGCGGCTCTTACCTGAGCATCTGAGATGTCAGGGGGCAGCACTCTGTTGGGATAGATATTTGCCCTTTTGGTGGGGAGAAGGGGAGAAGTTTGCACTGAACCTGTCAGCTAGGATGTTGGCAATGTCTGTGGGCTCGGTGTATTTTTGTCATTTTGGACTAATTCTGAGCATATCTGGGAATTCCCACCCAGGTTCCTAACATAACTAAAGAAAGCCTTGTGATTATCCTTAGTGTCCTGTGCAATTTTTCTCTCGAAGCTGGCCTTAGACGATTTTATGAGTGCCCGTAGTTTTTTGCTAATACTGATCAGAGATGCCTTCCCTTTTTGGGATTTTGCTCTATCATGTAGTAGCTTCCTCCTTCTATTGTATAGTTTGTTTATGGCTGGGGTCCACCAGACAGGACGCCTGCCTTTGGAGGATTGGGTCTTGGTTTTCTTTGGGATTGCATGATCCATGCATTCCTGAAGGTGTTCATAGAATGCGTTTATAAAGGATTCTGCAGTCTGGGCCGTATTTTCCACAGGCCCGGGGCCTTTGAAGGATTTCGCCTCAGTTTTGAGGAGTGTGAAATTTGCTTTAGAGAAGTTTTTCACTGTGATTTTCTGGGCAGGGGCTGGGGTTGGGATGTGAATATCCAGTGAGATTAGTTTATGGTCTGATCTTACCAGTGAGGGATACACTTCTGGTCTGGAGCATAGTGTCCCCATGTTGGTGATGATCAGGTCCAGTATGTTTTCCCCTCTTGTGGGAGTGGTAACAAGTTGTTCCATAGCATTTGAGTTTATAAATTCTAGGAACCTTTGGGCTAGGGTGTTGGAGCTAGAGTAATGCTCCCAGTCTATGTTTGGGTAGTTGAAGTCGCCCAATATAATGGTGTTTGGAGAGACCTTCATATTTTCCAGTATTCTCAGGAAGGCCAAGTGGGGTTCCTGTGTTTGGGAGGGTGGTCTGTAGCAGGCTATAAACTGGAAGGCAGTTTTACCCACAGTTAGTTGCACATGGATAGTCTCTGATGCTTCGTGCTGTGCCACCAACCTGGAGGTGTGGGTATCTTTGACGAATATTGATACTCCCCCTCCTTTTGTGGTTCGGTCCAAGTTTTGGGGCCGAAAAGCATGGTATGAGGTATAACCTGGTAGTACTGGGGTGCTCTCGAGAGCCTTGAACCAGGTTTCTGTTACTGCACAGATATCGATGTTCTCCATGCTAAGGAGAGTTTTGAGTGCGTGCATCTTGAGGTTTAGACTTCTGGCATTGAGTAGCATTACTCTTAGTTTCTTATCCCTTGTGATACCTATGGAGGTGGGTTTGTCTTTTGAGCCTTGCCTAAAAAAGGCACTATGGGGGTAGCAAGAGCCTTTGCCAATATCCGAAAGCCCAGGGGTGTCAGGTGCAAGCCATCCCTAGCAAAGCATCGTGGCTTGTCGAGCATGTCATCCCAGGCTGACAGGCATTGGATCCCCTTTGAATGACACCAACACTTAAGCCAATTGTTGAAATTGATCATCTTGTCTTCATATTGTGGCATCATTCTTGGTGAGGGTAAGATGCTACTCAAGGTCAGGGTCATACCGGCCTGGGCTACATGCTCAGAGAGCTCCTCTATGTCTCTTTTCATGTAGTCCAGGGAGGTGCCTCAGGTCATTCACACCAGCATGGACAATGACTGAGTCATATCTGTACTTGCCTTGGAGTGACCTGAGTGCTTGTGTTATGTGGCGGATCCTATCGCCCGACAGGCAGCTCACCGTGACCTTCTCCTTGTTCAGCCTGGTGAGCGGGACGTCAGTGTGCCTGACGATAGAGTCACCTATTACAAGTGTATCAGGTGTGTTGTTTAGCCTTAAGGGCTGTGACTGTTCGGCACACTGGCTTTGTGAGCTATGTGTTGCACGTGTTTTGTTTTGGGGTAGCGGTTGCTTGGGTGTCTGCTTTGGAGGTCTCTGCTGCTTAGGCAGATTTTTATTTAGAGCCTCGAGTATGTTTTTGTGTGTTTATGTGTTTGGTTTGTTGTCGTGGTAGGTCTATGTGAGACTGGAATTGTAGTGAGTGTGGTTTCCTTCTCCTCCTGACTGGTTACGCCAGTACTGAGTTGAGAGAGCTTAGCCTCCAGTTTGGCTATATGGTTGCATCTCTCACATGTGTTGGAATTTGTTGGGAGGAGGAGAGGGTTGTCTGTGTACATGAGGCAGTTGTAACATTGCCTCAAGATTCCCAGATTCACCAGCTGGACCGGAGAGGAGATTGACAACTGACCTTTGGACATGCTAGAATAGTATTGGGAATTCCTTTATAATTGAAAAAAGGGCCAATGGGGAACAAGGTACTCAAGGGGAGTTTGTGAGGGTGTAGTGTTTTTAATTTTTTAGAGCTGACTTATATAATTGCTTTAGTGAGCAAGTGCCAGGTAACTTAAATGCAATGTGTTACAGGTAACTTAAATGCAAAAACGACAAACAGTAACTTTCTTTCAAGTGAAACAAGGAAATAAGTACAGTAAGCAATGCAGATATCACTAGGGATCCACAGAAGTGCTAAAAGGCCGCGTTTTAGGTGGAATTCGCATATCAGGGAAATAAACAAACAACAAGCATACAAATAAAGCTAGATTCAGCAGGCCTGGATCTAGTCTATGCTACAGCAAACAAGGTGTACCAATTTCAGTAAGAAACAGTTAGAATATGCAGGCACTATAAGCCTCTAACCAGAAATTCCCTGCTCAGAAGGGCAGAGTCCAGCCTCTCCTCCCACAAGAGTGCAGACCGCAATCCTTCTTAACGTAAAATAACTGGCCTGAAGCCCAAGTGCTTAAACCAGAACTAATACCCTTTTAGAATAACAGACACTGAGCTCTCAATCAGCAGTTCCCAACTTAGAAGGATGTAAGCTACCTGTCCTGTCACCACAGTGCAGGCCACAAACCTTCCTAATGTAAAACAACTGGTCTGAAGCCCAAGTGCTTAATCCAAAAGACTTAGAAATGATAGCTACACTTTAATCAAGTTACTACCAGCAGTAATAAATACAACTGAATATGTTAAAGAATGCCTGGATTAGTGCACAAGTTATACAAACAAAGCTAGATTCAGCAGGCCTGGATCTAGTCTATGTTACAGCAAACGAGGTGTACCAATTTCAGTAAGAAGCAGTTCAAATATGCAGGCACTATAAGCTTTAACCAGAAATTCCCAACTCAGAAAGACAGAGTCCAGCCTCTCCTCCCACAAGAGTGCAGAACACGAACCCTCTTAATGTAAAATAACTGGCCTCAAGCCCAAGTGCTTAAACCAGAATTAATACACTTTTAGAATAACAGACACTGAGCCCTCAATCAGCAGTTCCCAACTTAGAAGGATGTAAGCTACCTGTTCTGCCACTACAGTGCAGACACAGTTGCCAGACGTCCCTATTTGGGCGGGACTGTCCCGAGATCAGCAGCCTGATCCCGAGTCCCACACTGCCGGTTTAAATCCCGGGCAGCCTCCGCTTTGTTTTTGGTTTTTTTTTTGATTGGCCCGTATACTGGCATACGGGCCAATCAGAAATCGCTAAATACAGAGCTTCTTGTGTTTAATGCGGAACATCGTAGTTCCGCATTAAACAGAAGTAGCTCCGTGTTTACAATTTTGATTGGCCCGTATGTATGGGCCAATCAAAAAAAATCGCAAAACAGAGCTACTTCTGTTTAATGCGGAACTGCGATGTTCCACATTAAACAGAAGTAGCTCCGTGTTTAGCGATTTTTGATTGGCCCCTATACTGGTATACGGGCCAATCAAAAAATCGCAAAACAGAGCTACTTCTGTTTAATGTGGAACTGCGATGTTTCGCATTAAACAGAAGCAGCTCCATGTTTATTTATTTTTGATTGGACCGGGCAAATCAAATAAAAAAATAAGCACAGAGCTATTTTTGTTTAATGCTTGTTTGATGTTCTGCATTAAAGACCCTGGCGTGGAAGACCTTTTTTTTTTTTTTTAGTCTTCACTTACAGTGAAAGACCTTTTTTTTTTTTTTTAAGTCTTCACTTTGTTTGTCCCTACCTGGCCAGTCAGAAATCTGGCAACCCTGAGTGCAGACCACAAACCTTCCTAATGTAAAACTGGTCTGAAGCCCAGGTGCTTAAACTAAAAGGCTTACAATGAGTTATACCAAGCAGTAATAAATACAATTGAGTACTTTTAAGATGATGCAAAAGCAAAATAAAGTAGGACAAAACACAAATACAGTAAAAGCAGATATTTTTTTTTTTTTTTTTTGGAAAGAGAGAAAGGAGTAGCAGAAACTAAGCTGATTGGCCTTCTCAAATGCTCTCCCTGTACTGGGTAGAATGAGGTAATAACACTAGACTGGGAGGAGGGTCCCAGATCAAATTTACACTAGTGGCGGACAACTGCAAAGCCACCAACTATAAAAACACTATACCAACAGGGAGGGAGGGTGGGAAACAAACAGCAGAAATGTTACTCACAGCTGAAAATCAGCAGTGAGCCTTTAAATGAAAGTTTTAAACAGCTAAAGGAGCCACTAGAAAAAAAGAGTTTAACTGCAACAAGTTATCATAAACAAACAACCCAACAGATGCTTAATAAGAGTGGACAATTTCCAGTTAATACCTCACACACAGTGAAACTAGCTAGAAAAAATACACAGTACACAAAGTGCTGTAATCAACAAAGAAATAAAGAACAAAATAAACAAAAAACAGGGTACTTAATGTTATATATTGTAGCTCCGAGTTTGCTGAGTGTCCTTCCTTTGATCAGCTCACTGTAAAATGGCTGAACACTCACAACTGAGCTTCTTAGGTAACAGAAAGTTGAAACCTGAGACAGCTTTTAAGAAAGAAATCTCAAAAGAACCAATGAGGTGCTTAGTCTAAGCTGTAGTCCAGGAGACCTCAGTCAGCCAGTGACCTCAAGCAATTCTCTCTCACTGAAATGCCTGATGGCTTTGCCTAAAACAAGATGTTCCTGAATTATGTGCTCAGACACACAGCCTCCACAAACACTAGGCCCAAATACAAGCCTGAATATGGAAATGCTACAAATATCCCCACTACTTAGAATAAACTGCAGAAATGTTACTCACAGCTGAAAAGCAGCAGTGAGCTTTTAAATGAAAGTTTTAAACAGCTAAAGGAGCCACTAGAAAAAAAGAGTTTAACTGCAACAAGTTATCATAAGCAAACAACCCAACAGATGCTTAATAAGAGTGGACAATTTCCAGTTAATACCTCACACACAGTGAAACTAGCTAGAAAAAATACACAGTACACAAAGTGCTATAAACAACAAAGAAATAAAGAACAAAATAAACAAAAAACAGGATACTTAATGTTATATATTGTAGCTCCGAGTTTGCTGAGTGTCCTTCCTTCTATCAGCTCACTGTAAAATGGGCCGGATGGGTCGAATCACCACATATTTTATGTCTCTTTTTTGCTCTTGTAAAGAAAAGCTCCTGAACAGGAGGGAGGTTTGTGCCCAAGATTTTTTCAGCCACCCTCACCACTCTCTGTAGTTTCTTCTCAGGAGCTGTGCAGTTGCCGAACCATGCTATGAAGTTACTAGTAAGGATGCTCTCGCTAGCTCCCCTGTCAAATGTGGGTTGAGCAGACAGTGGGAGCCTGGCCTTCTTGAGCTTTCTCAGGAGGTGAAGCCTCTGTTGAGCTTTCTTGACTATATGTTTGGTGTTAGCAGCCCAGGAGAGGTCATCAGAGATGTGAAGGCCAAGGAACTTGGTTGTTTTGACTTTCTGTACTACCTCCCCTTTGATAATGAGGGTTGGTGAACTGTTGCCTTTCTCCTGAAGTCCATAATCATTTATTTGGTGTTATTAACATTCAGGTCCAGATTGTTCCTGTCACAACAGACAATCAAAGTGTTCACCTCATCCCTGTAGATATGTTCATTCCCACCACTGAGGAGACCCATGACTGTGATATCATCAGTGAATTTTATAATATGGTTTGAGTTATGTTTTGCAGTACAGTCATGGGTGAGGATGATGAAGAGCAAGGGGCTGAGCACACAACCTTGGGGAACACCAGTATTCAGGACTGTGTTTTTAAGTGCATGTCCACTGGGGTCTACGAATCAGAAAGTCAAGAGTCCAGTGACATAGATGCTCGTTTATCCCAAGTGTCATGAGCTTATCCACCAGTTGCATTGGTATCACAGTGTTGAATGCAGAACTGAAGTCAATGTACAGCATCTTTATGTAGTTGTTCCTCCTTCTATGTGTTTTAGTGCAAGGTGTAGTGTGACTGATATAGCATCTGCAGTCAATCTATTTGCCTGGTATACAAACTGGAGTCAGTCAGTCACCCTGCTAGACAGGGGTCCAGGGAAGTAAATATTGTGGGAAGAAATATCCAGGGATTTGTTATGGCTAGGCTTGTATAGGCCCTAGGGCCGATAGCCTAGTACCAACCTATGAACCTATGGAGTATATTGCATGACTTAGGCAGACTCACAGATAGATGTTTCTTCACAATACTCTCAAAGCATTTCATGACCTTCATAACTTCATGACTTCATGACTGGCAAGACTAAATACATTACTCCACCCCGGCAGACCGAGTACACCAACACCAGCCACTGTAAAGGATAGCACTGAAATTCCAGAAGTCTTTAATAGATTTTTCATAGAAACCATTTCAAAACTGGTTCATCAACAACCCACAACACCTACTACTAGCAACCCCAAGTCTGCTACCAATATCAATACCACCTTCCAATTCAAACCTATTCCCACAGATTACATAAAAAGACTACTAGGTAAACTCAAACCAACTAACTTAGCTGTTGACAATATTCCAGCTTAATACCTTCAAATAGCTGCTAATGAAATAGCTTATCCAATATCAATTCTCCTGAACAGATCAATAATAGAAAGCAACATTCCAGCAATCTGGAAAATAGCATATGTCACCCCACTACACAAAGGTGGGACCTGTACAGACCTTACCAACTATTGCCCTAGTGCCATATTATCCCCACTTACCAAAATATTAGAAAAATGTATTCACCACCAACTTATGCAATACCTATTAAAATATTAAAAAACAACTTCTCACACCTACCCAACATGGATTAAGACCAGCCCACAGTACAACTGACATCCTCTCTTTCACCATACTAATCAACCAGAAATGAAATCTAGGCAATCTAACATCAGTCATATTTCTAGACCTATCAAAAGCCTTTGACATGGTCAACCATCCCAAACTTCTTGAGTCCCTCTCTGACCTTGGATTAGCCGCTAACTCATGAGCCTGGTTTCAAAATTACCTAATAGCTAGACAGCGAGCAGTCAGGTGGGATAACAAACTATCCACACTGCTCCCTATTACAACTGGAGTCCCACAAGGATCAATTTTAGGCCCTCTATTATTTTCCATATCCATCAATGATCTGAATAAGATCACCCAAGATTCAACAGTCATACAATATGCTGACGACTCAACACTAGTCTGCTCGGCCACCAACTCCCACACACTCCTTTCCACTACCCAACAAGTCTTCAAAACCACTGAAGCTTGGTTTCTCAGTGAAAAAGACCAAACGACTAATCTTCAAAGCAAATAAATCCAACTTAGACACTGATTCTTTTAGTATTACGTCTAGTGATGGTGCCATTATCCCCCCAGACTCCCACACAAAACGACTGGGTGTTACAAGTTACAACAAACTGAAGTTTGACCTGCACATAAATCAAACCATCAAAACATACACAGAAAACTAGGCAGTCTGTACAAAAATAAAACATACCAAAATCAACAGACTAAAACTGCCATGGCTCAAACTCTGCTACTATCCACACTTCTATATGCTGCCCCCATCTTCACCAACCTATCCAACACAGAAATTACAAAACTAGATATGTTACAATGAAATTGCCAGATTTGCCACAAATGTTCCCTACCGTTCACATCATTGCCACTCACCAAACCAACTAAAGTGGCTTGAACTTCAAAACCTCATTACATTCCACCAACTAGTTTTTGCTAAAAAACTCCTATTATATCCAGACAAAATACCAACACTACCTAATTTACTTAAAATACATGAAAACCCAAGACAACTATGTTCTAGTGACAGGACCTTAATCAAAATGACCAGATCCAGCAACTCAGCAGGAGACTCCCTATTTCCTAACTACATAGGTAGTATCTGGAATTCACTGCCCCCTGATATTACCTCAGAAAATTCTGTCATTAAGTTTAAACAACTACTAAAGGAACACTTATTTATCAATAGACAATGCCCCTGCCTTCCCCCAGGTTGACCCTCTACACCTGCTTTTCCCCCAGGACTTCTCTATCAACCTCCACATACTAATTTACTGCAGGTACTACTACTCTTAATACGCAAACCTCAACTACTAGCAGTTATCCTATATTCTTGCAAATTCTATGGGACAATTATCCATACTCTTAGAAATTCAAGTTGAGGCGTGGCCAAGGATGAACACAGGATAGCAGCAGATTTCTTTAGCTCCACCAATTTCATTACACTGACAGGAATTAATTACTTAAAAAATTAATTTTTGAAGTAATTTTCTTTCTAAATATGTTTGTTTTATATAGTTCTTGAACTATATCTAAAAAAGAAAAGAAATCTTAACAATATTCCTGTCAGAAATTACTTTGGAAATTTTCCTGTCAGTTTATCAGTCTGAAATGAGTTCCAGTAAGACAAATTCTCAAGACTCCAGCATCAAGAAAGAACTTCAGTCTCTGATAATTATAATCCAGCAACTTACTGCTAAGATGGATAAAATGGATACTAAAATAGACACTTTCATAGAAAAAACTACAAAACAAATAGACTTGTTACATATGGACCTGCAACAACAGAAGATCCAGATGACAGGCATAGAAGAAGCTGTGAATGACATGGAAAATAGAATCCAAGAAGAGGAAATCAACATTGAGTTTCTGCTGAAACAAAATACACATTTACAAACAAAGCTGGATGACCTGGAAAATAGATCTAGGTGCAATAACATTAGGATTTTGGACTGCCAGAAAATATTGAAGGTAACAATATTACTTCTTTTTTAACAACTTGGCTCCCTAAAACTTTAGACTTACCAGAAGCATTCTCTTTTGGTATTGAAAGAGCACATAGATCTATAGCTAATGCTAACTCTAACAAAAACTATCCTAGATCAGTTATAGTTAGATTTCTATCATCTTTTGATAAAGAGATGGTTCTTAAATCTGCTTGGGCTAAAGCTCCTGTTAAGATTAATGAGCAACTGTGCATTTTGACAATGACTATTCTTCCTTGGTAATAGCTAAAAGAAAAGTTTTTCTGCCACTAATAAGGGAGCTTAAAAAGCACAGTTTAAAACATACCTTCTGTTTCCTGCCAAGCTAAAAATCTTCCTTCCTGATGGTCCTAAAATTTTTGATGACTTAGACTCTGCTTTACTGTTTATCAAAAAAAATAAGATTTTGGATAAAATAGAGGAAATGGAATGGGCTAGTCCTTCATTAAAGAGACTGGCAACTGAAACTTCGTGGAAGACTTCAGAGAAGAAGAAGAGACTAAAAAACAAATGATTTGTTCTATGTTTTTTTTTCTCTCATCATTTTAGTTCATTATTAATCTTTTTAAATATAGTTCCTGCATTTCCAGAAAGCCACAGATATTTTGAAAAAGATTTAATCAAAGTTATTCTCTGTGTGCAAAGAAATGTTTTGTTTCATAACCAGTCAAAATATCTGAAGATTTAATGGCAAGCTATGATTCAATTTGTTTCTCTTTCTGAAAAGAGAAGTAAGGTCAGTAATTTGATACATTTTTTCTTTATCTTTTTTTTCTTCTCCTTTTCTTTGTTTAAACAATGACATTCTATTTAGATTATGTAGTGGGTAAAGGATGGGGGAGGGCAGGGAGAGAAGAGTAATGAAAATATGATTAATAGAATAATAACATATTTATTCCTTGTAAAAAGTTTATATGTTCTTCAAATGCTATTCCTAATTATACTTTCTTGATTATACTGCTTATGCTTGTTTGTAAATAATCTGTCATGTTTTAACTAATAATAATTAGAACTAAATAATAGTAAATAATATGTTTTATTTTTAACTCTATTAATATAAACAGTAAGTAATATTCCATTGTATATACTTCTTATAGCTTTCTCTTACATTTTTTTATTTCTGCCTTACACGCTTTTATTTTCTACTCTCTTTTTCTTTTCTTTATTAATATATAGAAATGCTTTTGATCATATAGACACAGTAAATAATAATATTTCCATAAAAATTGAGTTGGGACAAAAATATTGAGTTTTATTACTTATTAATAATTTTGGGCTTAATTTCACTTACATAGAGGCTGTAATAACCTGTAAAATACATTGTGAAGGTTGTGTCATGTTTAGATGCATTTACACTGCTAAATGAATGTTTGTCACTAGTTTTTAATAAGTTTCCCGCCAAAATGTTAAGGGAGACAATCTGGGATGTGGGCTGTCTCATGCACAGTGTCCATGAGCTACTTCAAAAGCTTCAACTCTCAGAATTCTCACAGAGAAGCTGAAAGCAGTTAGTCTAATCTTTGACCTAGATATCACACTGACACATCACAGATTCAGAAAGAATACTCTACCAGGAAATAGAAATGATGCAAATGCGACTATGTGATGGAAAATGAACTCTTTAACATCTAAATGTGAGTTATTTTATATAATTACTTAAATATCTATGTTATAATTCATAAAATATGTCAGTTATAATGAGTTTAAATGATGCAGTTTCTTGTAGTAAGTAAATGTCTTATTTTAGAAGGCATAGAAAATGAAACATTTATTCAAGTGTTTTTGAAAATCTACTTAACAGCAGCATAATAATCTGTGTTAAAAACTTATGTTCCAAACATATACATTACTATAACTCATTTAATTCATCTGATTGACAAGCATAAATAATTTTGTAACTCTATTCTGGAAGAAATTGTCATTTGATATATTTTAAAGCAGTAGGATAGCATGGTTGTAAAATCTGGTTACTAAAATGTGTTTGCTGTGCATTATTTTGTATAAAGCAGACAGATTTATTGTAGGGACAGCAAGTAGGATAGTGCTCAACAAGGACACAACTCAGTGAGATCAGATATATATATATATATATGTGTGTGTGTGTGTGTGTGTGTGTGTGTGTGTGTGTGTGTGTGTGTGTGTGTATGTGTGTGTGTGTGTGTGTGTGTGTGTGTGTGTGTGTGTGTGTGTGTGTGTGTGATGGCTTCTTTTTTTTTTTTTTTACAATAATGCAAGTGTTTCTGAGAATCTGCATAACTATGCAGTATGATTTATAACAATTTCTATGAATACAATATTTTATTCTATTGACAATAATGAGTTTGAGTAAATGCTCATATACAAGCAATTCAAGGTTTTTTTTGGAAGCTGTTAATTGCATTTACATGACAGAAAATAGATGCATCTTAATATATGTAATGTCTGAATCATATTAGCCAAAGTTTTTGATTTAAATGAATGTTAGAACTTATTTTTCTCTCTTCTTGATTTCTAACATCAAGATTATTTGAATGCTATTTGAATACAAGTGTTTTATATTACATAGATGTATATAGTAGTATGAACAGTTTTTAAAAAAAAAGTTTATTTTAGTTTATATGATGCTGTTTTACCAAATGTGTAGTCTTGTCTTGCTAGATAATTGAATTGAAAACTGTTGCCCTCAGTTAAATATAACTAGTATTAAATTGATAAGATGGTAGCTGAGGTACTGCTGCTTAGGGTAGGGGGTTAACTTGAGTGGTAAATACTACTCTAAGTTGGAGTTTATAACTCCAGGCTGGATGCAAGGTTTAATCCTTACATTATTTTCACTTGTTCATTGTTATTTGTATATAGTTTTGACATCCACAATATATTTTGTACACTCATTGTCACTACAAACAAAATTGAATCCTATACAAAATCTCATAAGAGATTCAATAAATACAGCTATATTTAAAGGTACACCTAAAGGAGGAGATGTAACATTATCTATCTTGTTATTTGTTATTTTGATCATAAGATTCTTGAATTTTAAAAATGCCAAATGACATCTTTAAAAGGAATTTCTTTAAACATCAATGGATTGAATAATCCGTGTAAAAGGACAAGCCTAATAAGATACATTAATTTACATAAGGCCAACTTAGTCTTCCTGCAAGAAACCCATCTCTTGAAAAAAGATATTGATAAACTAGCCACAAACAAATATACAGTATTGGTTAGTTCAGAGCACACTCAGAAAAAAAGAGGAGTGGCTATTTTATGGAATAAAAGTATGCCCATTCCTAAAACCATTAAGTCTTATCAGGATGACAAAGGAATGTTTTGTATGGTTACAATACAAATTAATGGGAAGACTTACACTTTAATTAATGTATATTGGATACCTGGAATTGGTATTAATACAGTGAAACATCATCTTGATAAGATCATATCATTCTCTATAGGGGTATTATTTTAGCTGGTGACTTTAATTGTATACTACATGAAAGTGATACTACCACTATAGGGAAAAGAAGAATTACATCTAATGCAAAACATATAAATGATTTTGCTAATTCTTATCATTTTAATGATATTAATAATCAGATAGATTCAAAATCATTACCATACACCTTTTTTTCTAACAGATACAAAACTTATTCAAAAATAGATAGGGTCTTTATTTCTAACCAGATGGTAACAGATTTAATTAATTCCAAAATCATTTCATGTCCTATATCTGATCATAATTCAATTGTTTTTGAATTCATGATAAAAAATACTCATAATGTTCAGATCAAAAGGATACCAGCATACTTAACTCAACTAAAAGACTATAAAGAATATATACTTTCAGAAGTAAAACATTTTTAGACATAAATAATACTCCTGAAGTCTCCATTGTTTATGTTTGGGATGCCTTAAAATCATATCTATATGGACAAAGTATCAGATGGTATAATAATAAAAGGAAATATTGGGATAAGGAATTGTTAGATATTCAAAGTAAATTAGACTCTTATAAACATAATAATAAAGAAAATATTATGGACAAGAAAGTTATTGAAGAAATAAACAAACTAAATGAGAAATACAAAGAAATTTTAACTCATAAAGTTAAAATAACTTTAGAGAAATACAAGTTTTGTCTTATTCAATGAGCCCCAAATACTTACATAGACTTAAAAATAAAACAAAAGGTTGAATAAACAAAACCATATCAAAGAAATCTTTTCTCTAAGGAAAAGAAGAATGTTTCTAGTATACCAGAAATACTAGATGAATTTAGAAATCACTTTCACAAAATTAACCATAATAACATTAACATGGAACCTAAAGATAAAATAAAGGAGTTTATAACCACAAACATGAATAAAAAGCAATAAACAACAGATTAAACTATTGGACAAGAGTATTTCATATACAGAAGTTATTACACAAATAAATAAGCTTAAATCAAACAAAGCACCTGGTAATGATGGTATTATACCAGAGATATATAAAATCCTTTCTAAAAGTACATATTCATTAATACATAAGGTTTTTATTTTGGCCCAAACTGAGTTAATAACCCTCCCATCTTGGCAATATACATTTATTTCACCAATTTTAAAACCTAATAAAGATCCAACTAGATGTTCTTCATATCAGCCCATCTCATTACTTAATGTTGATTATAAAATGTTTATGAGTATTTTTGCTGATAGATTGAAGACAATCATTCCCGGCATTATAGATATAGATCAGACAGGCTTCATTGTAAATAGAAATACTTTTGATAATATAAGAAGAACTTTAACATTAATTGATTTTGCAAATAGGAAAAAGAAAGATTTAACACTTATTAGTCTTGGTATAAGTTCAGCATTTGATTCAGTAAGTTGGGACTATCTGTTTACCTTACTGAAGTGCACAAACTTCTCTGATGCATTTGTAAATCTAATTGAGCATTTATACAAAGGAACGCTGGCTTATATTAAGGTAGGAATATATGTTTCACAAAAAATACCCATTCTTAAAGGTACAAAACAAGGATGTCCACTTTCTCCACTATTATTCATTTTAGTAATGGAGCCTTGGGCTAATTTGATCAGAAACAGTACTGACATAGAAGGTTTTGAAATAGATGAAAATACAACATCCAAAATTCAACTTTTTGCAGATGATGTTCTAATTACATCAGCAGGATCTAATTCTTCTATGCAGTCTCTATTTGATAAAATGATGAATTTTAAAAATATTTCTGGTTTAATATTCAATGAAGAAAAAACTAAAATACTACCTATATATACACGAAAAATATTCTCATTAGTGATTTTACTAAATATGTACCCAATTCAGGTCAGATAACTTATTTAGGTATAATACTATCTAAAGATATTAAATCTATTATATATAATAATTATAATACCTGTTTTCTTAATATACAAAATCGTTTTAATACCTGGAATAATATGTTTTTTACTATGGAGGAGAGACTTACAATTATTAAAATGATAATATTCCCCAAGATGTTATACTTAATACAATCAATAATACTTCCACCTACAAAATAATTATCAAGAAACTGAATACACTAATGTTAAATTTCCTATGGGCACCTAATAGACCTAAGATTGCATTAAAGAAACATACTAATAGCTGGTCTCAAGGGGGGGTATTTCTTTTCCAGACTTTAATTTATATACTATCTCTTCTATTGTAAAAGTTATTACTTTATTAATAGATCAGTCATATGTCGGAAAATGGAAAGATTATTGGGAGCTAATTAGTATGCACTTCATGAAAATCTCCTTAACACATAAAAATATGATTGTAAATAACTCCATGTTATGGTTACTAAAGGAATTTTGTACTTCACCTATTACACCTAAACATATGGTTTGTTACCCATTAAATATTATTATTAGCTATCGTAACTTTATATTCATGCACCCTAAGTATAGGAAATGGAATTTTATTGTATTCCCTATAATGTATACTCAGGGTATGCTTTTGTCATCTACTTCTGAAGGAACTCATTTAGCTATAGATAATGATCTAAAGTACTGGTATCAGTTGATATCTGATAATAAAGTTAAAAATCTAGATTTCTTAAAACAAGAATTTGATCTAAGAGAAACTTGCTGGTTAAAGGTTCAGATCTTTAGACAACATCTCATTAATAAAATAGATCTAATGTCTATAACAGTTAAATAATCTATTCCAACACTGATTGATTACTTGATATTAAATTTACAACATAAAGTTTCTGATAAAGGTAAACTTTCATACATACATAAAATTATCAGACAAGAAACTTTTACAGTGTAGATTCATACTGGAATTATTTCACTTCTATTAATGGGGACCCACCAAATCAACAAGATAAACAATATATATTGGAATCTGCTTATAGAACTACGTCTTCCATTGTCTGGAGACTTTATACATGGAAATTTGTACATAGATCTTTTTATACACCTTTGATGATGAATAAAATAAATAATAAAGATAATTTATGTAAGAGATGTAATGTAGAAATTAATGCTGACTGGGCTCATATGTTTTATGACTGTATAAAATTGAAAGAATACTGGAAGTCAGTTAATGAATTTTGCAGGCTCTTTTTACAGATCATTTCATTATTTCTAAATCTCTTATATTATTCAACACACCTGTACCTCAATGTGTTAAAAAGGTTAAGCTTCCCTTGTTATGGTCTATTCTAGCAGTGGCTAGGAAAATAATAACTAGAAATTGGATTTCAGATACACCTCCTTCGTTCAATGAATTTAAAAATGTTATGAATATAATGTGCCATATGGAAATAAACACAATTAGGACGAGAACAACTAGAAAAACATCTTATTATATTGTATGGGATAATTTACAAAATTTGTTAAAAAAATTCTAATTTCAATAGCACGGTATTTTAGTTTAATTAATTGATCTGATTGTAGTGGATGTCTTTGTAAATACTTTAGTTGTTTTGTTGAATATTATAATAATACCTATTTTTAATTACTTGTATAAAATTGTTATGATATTTCTCTTATATGTTAAAACAATAAACGTGTTTTGAAAAAAAAAAGAAATTCAAGTTGAAATTACTGGTCATACAACTAACGTGTCCTGCTACCACAGTTTGCAGCTACAATATTCTTTTGCCTAAGTACCTCTAAAATGTGCAGCCAAAACATTTTTTCTCTCTCTTTGTACTTCTAAAAAGTTCTTCTAAAAAATGTTATTAATTGTGCTTTGTCTCTGTATATGTGAAATAACTCTGTATGTTGTTTACTTGCCTTTGTATATTTACAAACACTGGAGCTTTTCTCCCCGGGCCTCTGCTGAAAATGGATATTTATCCAGTCAGATCCTCCTGGTCAACAAATGTAAAATAAAATAAATAAAAATAAAAAAAAATAATGACGTTTGAGGTTAAGGTGACCGGTCTGATGTCACTGAGGCAGGTAGGGTTGGGTTTCTTTGGAAGTGGGACAATACTTGTCTCCTTGAAACACGAGTCAACTTTCTCCATAGCAAAGGATGAGTTGAAAATGTCTGTCAGTACCAGACACAATTGATCAGCACACCCCTTCAACACCTTGCCAGGTATGTTGTCGGTCAAGCAGACTTCCTAGGATTCACCTTTTTAAGCTGAAGTCTCAACTCCTTGGAGTTTAAGGTGAGCACTGTCTCCTCTTTGTCAGTGTTTGTTTTAGAAAGTATGGTGGTGGTGTTCTCAAATCTGCCGAAGAAGGAATTCAGTTCATTTAGGAATTCCAAGCTGTCATCACATTGGGGTGATTTGGACTTATAGTCTGTGAGCTGCTGTATCCCCTGCCATATGCTTCTCGTGTCCCTCATGTCTGGAAGCAGATCTGAATTTTCCTCCCATACTCCTTCTTTGCCTCTTCAATGCCCTTTTTTAGATTTACATGTCTACCTTTAACCTTTCTTTGTCATTTGCCTTGAAGGCTGAGTTTCTTTCCTTCAGTAGCTCATAAACATTCCTGGTGAGCCAGGACTTCTGATTAGGTCTTAGTGATGGCTTTCATGGTGGTTACATCCTCCACACATTTATTTATGTAGGCAAGGATTGATTCAGTAGAGATGTTTATGTCTAACTGGAGGTTGTGCATAGTTGCTTCTTTGAAGACCTCGCAGCAGGTGGTATTGAAACAGTCTTGAAGGCAATCCATAGAACCCTCTTGCCAGACTCTGATCTGTTTAGTTGTCATTTTTTTCTATGATCAAAGCCATCTTATGGGTAGGCAGAAGCAAGATGGCAGTGTGATCAGAGCTGCCTATGTTGGGGTGCTTCAAAGCTTTAAAGGCTCCTTTAATTTGCAGTAAGCTTTGTCTAAGCTTACTGATAAAATAGGGTAGCACCTCCTTAAGCTCAGCTCTGTTGAAATTAACACAAGCAATTAAGACAAAAATAGAATAATAATGCATAAAAAATACATAGAAATAAGACATATGAAGCATATAAGACAACAATATGTAAAAACACAGAAAAAATCAAGTCCTCAGATCACGTCCTTTTAAGATGGGCCTTAGAGGAGCCTTCTCATTCTCCCACTACCTTGATCAGCCCTTGGTCTGATGATCCACCTTACCTCCCTGGTTTCAGCAAAATTTCTCACATCTCCTTCCCATATATCAAGTGTCACTACATCAATAACTAAAAACCAAAAAACATGTTGTGAACTAGTGTTCATCACGTTTCGATAGGCCATTATTGACAGAACCACAATGTATGTTATATATATAACCCTGTCCTTCAACATTCTATCGGTTTTCTCAATATAGAATGCTCTACACAATAAACAATGTGCCAGGTGAACAACATATGGTGTCGTGCAGTCAGCACTGACCTTAAATGTCCTGTATCAGGATGTTCAAAATAGCCACTGCTATCAATATGTCAGTAGTAATTACAATTCCCACAGGGTGTAGTTACATTCACCCTATCATATACATACCCAGGGAATGTCTTAAGATAACATAGAAGTCTCTTCAAACATTTCTTATTCTTATAACTAAAACACGATGTACCACCAACTATCCTTCTTATATTGGGGTCAGCAGTCAAAATGCCCCAATGTTTATCAATAACACCCCCTATTGTTTTGGTATCACTAGTAAAAAACATGGAATGGAGAACATGCTACATGGATCATAATTAGCCCTCCTGTCATGGGTTGCAACTGCCTGTTCTGAAAAATAGGGTCTGGGTACATCATTCCTCAAAGATGGAATGGTATGCAAAATGTCATCAACCTCTTTTCTGCCATACCCTCTAGTAATCAACCTATCCCTCAAATCAGATATTTCATATATAAACCCTTGTTCTGATGCATTCAACTTGGAGGCCCTCATCTCTTGACTTTTACAATGTTTCTAAAAACAAAGGGGGGGGGGGTACATGCTACGCCTATGTAGCAAGGTATTCTTATAGCAGGGTTTCCGAAATGTACCGGTATTGATGACACCCTTGGCCAATCTACAGACAGAAACATCCAGATAATCAATCCTTATTTCAGAGTAAAACTTTGAAAACTTAAAAAACGGTGTCTAGATATTTAAACAATCATGAAACCTAACCAGCTCATCTGCATCCCCTCATCTGCATCCCCTCATCTGCATCCCCTGTCCATATAAAAAACAAATCGTCGATAAAGCAATGATAAAAAGGAATGAAGTGTTCAGACCAATGCATCTTAAACATGTAGTTTTCTTAGCATGCAGCCATTACCATGCTGGCGTAGCTATTGGCACTTGATGTGCCCGTTGTTACGTTGTTATACCATCCTTTTGCAGGTAAGAGAGCCCAGCAAACACAACGTTATTCTCAAGTACTATTTCCATACAAAAACAGGTCAAGTCAATTAATGACTGATCATACCCACTGTCTCTAAGTAAATAATCCTTTACACAGGTGATTCCAAAGCTATTCGGGATCATCGTAAATAGAGACTGAACATCCATTGGCACAAAATATCTCAGATCCAAGGAATGTGTCTTAATAAACTCTTATAAATCATTAAAAAATCCTTGAGAGTCTCTCAAGACACACTCATTCTTATCTAAACCAGGTGTAAATGCTTCTCTTCAAAAATAGAGAAGGGCTTGTTGCTCCACTGACAACCCACTACAATAGGCCTCAGTGCTGGTCTATAACTATCTTAAATAGAGAAGGGCTGATTGCTCCATTGATGACCCACTACAATAGGCCTCAGTGCTGGTCTATAACTATCTTAAATAGAGAAGGGCTTGTTGCTCCATTGACGACCCGCTACAATAGGCCTCAGTGCTGGTCTATAACTATCTTAAATAGAGAAGGGCTTGTTGCTCCACTGATGACCCGCTACAATAGGACTCAGTGCTGGTCTATAACTATCTTAAATAGAGAAGGGCTCATTGCTGCATTGACAACCCGCTACAATAGGCCTCAGTGCTGGTCTATAACTATCTTAAATAGAGAGGGGCTCGTTGCTGCATTGATGACCCACTACAATAGGCCTCAGTGCTGGTCTATAACTATCTTAAACAGAGAAGGGCTCGTTGCTCCACTGACGACCCGCTACAATAGGCCTCAGTGCTGGTCTATAACTATCTTAAATAGAGAAGGGCTCATTGCTGCATTGATGACCTGCTACAATAGGTCTCAGTGCTGGTCTATAACTATCTTAAATAGAGAAGGGCTCATTGCTGCATTGATGACCTGCTACAATAGGCCTCAGTCCTGGTCTATAACTCTCTTAAATAGAGAAGGGCTCGTTGCTCCATTGATGACCCGCTACAATAGGCCTCAGTGCTGGTCTATAACTATCTTTATGTATTTTGAGGAGGCCTTGGATGACAGGAATCAGGGGATCCTCAACCTAAAAATATCTATATAAATCAAAATTAATCACTCTACTAAATAAGCAATCATCTCAAGCATGATGGAGTCTCATTTTCAGTCACCTTCAACATTAATTTTTAGCATTGAAATAAGCAGACCTACCCATAGTCTAATCACTGTTGTCTGATAATTCTGTAGCTCGATCAAAGCCAACCATTCCCTAAAGGTAAGGTTGTTACAATATTTATTCCTATGGCTATTCGATCTCCCACCAAAAATGCTATAAATATAATTTTCCACCAGTTTACCAAACACCTCAAAAAGAGGATGACAGGCAGGCATATACAAACTCGGTCTCCTAAAACCATGAACATTACAATCAGTTGGCCCTTCACCACCAAACTCAATCTTTAAAGAAATATTGCTAAAAAATAATTTAATGTCCAATATAGTGTCAGTTATTTCATTCTGTTAAACAGGAATAAAAGAGAGCCCTTTCTCTAGGACACTCTTCTCCTTAAAAATCAAACATATCTTAGACTGATTCCACAATATTAAGTTTCTGTCTCCACATTTTCTTTAAGGACTGGTTGGCGTTTGCTCCAATGGTAACTTCTTTTTGATCCGCCCCCTGCTCTGGGAGTGACTCTTGTGTTTGTGTTGATCCCGACTGATTTATGGGTAGAGGCAAATCAAAAGATTTCACGCTTCGCTTGCGTTAGCATCAACAGTCTTATAATTCTTATCATTTCTCTTCAAAGGAACCTTCCTCCTCACATCACTGCCCAAAGACAAAGTGTTGGAGGGGGACACATTTAATGTCCCACAAGTAACATCATTAGTATCCACAGTCAGATTCCCACCAGTCACAACATTAACATCAGTACATGCCGCTTAACCATTTGTACCCGTGGCATTAGGTGTCATTGTTTCTCTCACTGGTTTTGAATGATCTATAGCAGTCACAGATTCACAAGACACCAAACTGGAACTCTCCACAGACTTCTCAATAATATTGGAAGTCAAAGACAAAATCTTGCTTAATTCTTTTATTGAATTACGTTTTATGATCCCTTGGTTCGTGTTTTATTCCATTGGTCTATGTGTTTTTCATATGGGTCCTGAGTCTAATGGGCATCTAAATGAGGGAGGGACATGTTAATAGGGAGATAAGTATGGTATATGTGTGTGTGTGTGTGTGTGTGTGTGTGTGTGTGTGTGTGTGTGTGTGTGTGTGTGTGTGTGTGTGTGTGTGTGTGTGTGTGTGTGTGTGAGTGTGTGGGTGTGTGTGTTAAGAGTGTTAGTTAGGATAATACTTTTCTTACTGACTGTCTCTATCCATATGGGACATGGTGGCCAGACCAGAGGTAAATTTACAGTTTGCCCTCCAATTGTCAAGGTTTCATGTAAATAAGGCCAGGGATAAACTCTGTTTTATATGGACAGGGAGCCTATTCCATAGTGCAGGCGTCCTTTGGGACACACATCTGTCTCTCCAGCACATTCTGTTTGTCACAAGCAAAGTTTGAATCCCTGGTGCATCTGCAACAGATCAGTCAGAGTTGGGTCTGTAAAAGCCCTGTAAGCCAGGCAAAGATCCCATCTCAGCAGTTTATAGGAGACTGAATACAGAGACAGAGCCCTGAGGTGATCAGTGTAGGACAGGGCATTCATGCCCAGAATTTTCCTGGAGAGAAACCTCTGTGGGCATTCCAACTGTTGCAAGTGCCTGATTAGAAACATTCTAAAGGGGGGCAATGCAGTCAATGACAGGTCTGATAAGGGCTGAGTAGAGTGTACTATGACCTCCTTGGACCTGGATGCCATACCCTTACCTAAAAGCTGGGTGACATAGAATGATTTTCTTATCTTAGATGAATGTTGGTTAAAGGCCAGATTGCTGTCTACATGTGTTCCCAGATCCCTTATGCTGGGTCGAGACTCAGGGAACTTTTATTGATGGAGCAATTAACCTGGGTTGACAGTTTCCTAAATGGCATTATAATGCATTGTTTGTACTGAATTTTATGTCATGGCTTTGGCACCAGTCATTTGTCTGTGTCAGACATTCTTGAAAGATGTTGGTGTCTGTGTGGAGGATCTTTAATTGCTCCCAGTTTACACTCATCTATGAACTTGGTGAACCAAACAGGCCTTGACGTCCAAGTAGATGCTAAACAGGAGCGAACCCTGCGCTACACTGCTGCTGATTAGTCTCTTGGTAGAGGTGCTTTCACCGATCCTGACTTCTTGGGTCCTGTCTGTTTGACAGCTAGCAATCTTGTGAGTTTTGTAGGGATTTATGCCTAGTTCAGAGAGCTTGTCACAAATGCCTGATTGGCGTATTGTATGAAATGCCTTAGCCAGGTCAAGATATGCAGTATGCACTCTTTTACCCTTGTCCATTGCATTAGTGATGCTCTGAAAGATGTCTACCACATTAACTAAGCATGACCTTCCCTTAATGAAGACAATTTATTTAGGGCAGCAAGAATGGTTTCTGAATACGATGCCTTTAAGACAGAGGTGAAAATGATGGGTGGGATGTTTTTGGACAGGGGATACCCCTGGAAATTATGAGAGTAAATTTACATGGAATTGGCTAGGGACAGAGATGTTCATAGGTTGATAGGTGTGTACTAGGCTAATGGCCCTGGACCCTTTACAAGCCTAGCCCATAGGATTACCCAGGCATTGTGCCACCCGACCTTAGTTCCCAGTGCCTCTGTCAAGTAAAGCCACTGGAGTGATCCCTGGGGTGAAGTTTCTATTTCCCATCCACTCATCAAGATTTCTCTTGAAGAGGGCCAGTGAGGTGCCCTGCTTGACATGTATGGGAAGTCTATTCCATAGCACTGGCAGTCTCTGGATTATGAATCTGTCCCTCTAGCATGTTCTGTTGATTATGGTAATGAGGCTGAGGTCCCTGAAGCGTATGGTGCAGAGGGATTTGGATTTGGGTCAGACATGGCTTTGTAAGTCAGGCAGAGATCGCCTCTAAGTAGGCGATATGAGACAGAGAATAGTTGGAGTTTTTTAAGTCTGTCCATATAGGACAAATGTTTAAGGCCTATGATCCTCTTTGTGAGGTACTTTTGTGGTCTCTCCAGTTGTTACAGGTGTCTAGTGAGGTACATGCCAAATGGGGCATTGTACTCGATGACTGGCCTAATGAGGGAAGAGTACAGGGAGACAATGACCTCTTTCTTCCTGTATGCAAAACTCTCAGTACTGAGATGTGCCACATAGAAGGACTTTCTGACCGCAGTGGCAATGTTAATGTTAAATATATTCCTCTGTTCGGAAACCCTATTTCAGTTGAGGGACATGTGAACCTACTTAGGAAAATGTTATGACCATACCATATAATGACAATAGTTCCCTTGTTAAGAGGATTATTAGAAATAATTTGTTTTTAAAGTAGATAAGGACATCCATAGACTTGTAGGGGAAATTCTACAGTGTGTTTATAAGATTGATAAAAATATAAAAAAAATATTAGAGTAACAAGCTGGGGGTAATGAGGAAGGAAGGGGTACCCCCAGTCGGAATGACTAAATGTGGGAGATTTAATTACAGTTGTTACATTTTCAAAAAGGAAACCATCTCTTGGAAAAAAATTATTGCTGTACCAAAATCCAATTGGCAATAGGTAATTGTGAAACTAAAGGTTTGATCTGCATCTTAATTTGTAATAAATGTCAGGCTTTTTATGTTGGTAAGACTGAGAAGAAACCAAGGAAAAGAATATCTGAGCAAATATATGATATTAAAACAGGAAGAATGCACTATGTAAACAGTCCTTGTTTTGTGAAGGTTTACTAAAAGAATATCTGAGCAAATGTATGATATTAAAATAGTAAAATGCACTATATAAACAGTCCTTGTTTTGTGAAGGTTTACTAAAAGAATATCTGAGCAAATGTATGATATTAAAATAGTAAAATGTACTATATAAACAGTCCTTGTTTTGTGAAGGTTTACTAAAAGAATATATGAGCAAATGTATGATATTAAAACAGGAAGAATGCACTATGTAAACAGTCCTTGTTTTGTGAAGGTTTACTAAAAGAATATCTGAGCAAATGTATGATATTAAAATAGTAAGAATGCACTATATAAACAGTCCTTGTTTTGTGAAGGTTTACTAAAAGAATATCTGAGCAAATGTTTTGTGTCTTTCGGCTTTTCCCAGTTAGGGGTCGCCACAGCAGATCTCCGGTCTGCTAATGATTGGTAGTTGATTTTTACGTGCCGAGTTACCAGCCTTGATGCACAACCTTCAACGAAGGTATGCCCATTCACGCATGTCTCCACACAGAAGACACTCTAGCTGAGAATTGAACCCGACAGCATCTTACTGTGAGGCAACAACGCTACCGCAGCACCACCACCGCTGAACAAATGTATGATACTAAAATAGTAAGAATGCACTAAACAGTCCTTGTTTTGTGAAGGTTTTACTAAAAGCATATCTGAGCAAATGTATGATATGAAAATAGTAAGAATGTACTATATAAACAGTCCTTGTTTTGTGAAGGTTTTACTAAAAGAATATCTGAGCAAATGTATGATATGAAAATAGTAAGAATGTACTATATAAACAGTCCTTGTTTTGTGAAGGTTTTACTAAAAGCATATCTGAGCAAATGTATGTTATTAAAATAGTAAGAATGCACTATATAAACAGTCCTTGTTTTGTGAAGGTTTTACTAAAAGAATATCTGAGCAAATGTATGATATTAAAATAGTAAGAATGCACTATGTAAACAGTCCTTGTTTTGTGAAGGTTTACTAAAAGAATATCTGAGCAAATGTATGATATTAAATAGTAAGAATGCACTATATAAACAGTCCATGTTTTGTGAAGGTTTACTAAAAGAATATCTGAGCAAATGTATGATATTAAAATAGTAAAATGCACTATATAAACAGTCCTTGTTTTGTGAAGGTTTTACTAAAAGACTATCTGAGCAAATATATGATATTAAAATAGTAAGAATGCACTATATAAACAGTCCTTGTTTTGTGAAGGGTTACTAAAAGAATATGTGAGCAAATGTATGATATTAAAATAGTAAGAATGCACTATATAAACAGTCCTTGTTTTGTGAAGAGTTACTAAAAGCATATCTGAGCAAATGTATGATATTAAAATATTAAGAATGCACTATATAAACAGTCCTTGTTTTGTGAAGGTTTTACTAAAAGAATATCTGAGCAAATGTATGATATTAAAATATTAAGAATGCACTATATAAACAGTCCTTGTTTTGTGAAGAGTTACTAAAAGCATATCTGAGCAAATGTATGATATTAAAATATTAAGAATGCACTATATAAACAGTCCTTGTTTTGTGAAGGTGTTACTAAATTTCAATTTGGTATTTTGGAGCGAATTTACCTTGATGTTAGAGGTGGGCAGTGGAAATCAGGATAGAATACAGAGAGTTAGTTTAATACTTAGGCTTGACACCACCTCACCCCTGGGCTTGAATGATAACGTTTTCATTTATCCTGTTTTAAAAATGACAGCTGCCATATTATGAAGATTTTTATATTTATTTTATACTTTTATTCCATTCCAGGTCTGAATTTATGTTTACTGAGGTTTAGAACTGAGGCTGTTTTGGGGATCTTTGCATAAAAATATTCCTTTTTTATATTTTCATACTTGATATTTTATGAATGTTTTTCAATAAACATCTTTTAAAACTTTGCAGTGAGAATATGGTTTTGTTTATGTTTGGTGGAGAGTAGTTTGGAGATGTAGACTTTGCCTGGTTGTAGTATATTGTTTATGGCTGTCCTGTTTAGGTGCAGTAGGAACGGGGTACTAACTTTGCCTGGTTGTAGTATATTGTTTATGGCTGTCCTGTTTAGGTGCAGTAGGAGGGGGGTACTAACTTTGCCTGCTTGTAGTATATTGTTTATGGCTGTCCTGTTTAGGTGCAGTAGGAGGGGGGGTACTAACTTTGCCTGCTTGTAGTATATTGTTTATGGCTGTCCTGTTTAGGTGCAGTAGGAGGGGGGTACTAACTTTGCCTGTTGTAGTATATTGTTTATGGCTGTCCTGTTTAGGTGCAGTAAAAGGGGGGTACTAACTTTGCCTGGTTGTAGTATATTGTTTATGGCTGTCCTGTTTAGGTGCAGTAGGAGGGGGGTTACTAACTTTCCATGGTTGTAGTATATTGTTTATGGCTGTCCTGTTTAGGTGCAGTAGGAGGGGGGGTACTAACTTTGCCTGGTTGTAGTATATTGTTTATGGCTATCCTGTTTAGGTGCAGTAGGAGGGGGGGTACTAACTTTGCCTGGTTGTAGTATATTGTTTATGGCTGTCCTGTTTAGGTGCAGTAGGAGGGGGTGTACTAACTTTGCCTGGTTGTAGTATATTGTTTATGGCTATCCTGTTTAGGTGCAGTAGGAGGGGGGTACTAACTTTGCCTGCTTGTAGTATATTGTTTATGGCTGTCCTGTTTAGGTGCAGTAGGAGGGGGGGGTACTAACTTTGCCTGGTTGTAGTATATTGTTTATGGCTGTCTTGTTTAGGTGCAGTAGGAGGGGGTGTACTAACTTTGCCTGGTTGTAGTATATTGTTTATGGCTGTCCTGTTTAGGTGCAGTAGGAGGGGGTGTAATAAAACCCAGCTACTGGGGATGCACAAGCCAGTGCATTTCTTTGTGATGGTCCCAAGCCCGGATAAATGGGGAGGGTTGCGTCAGGAAGGGCATCCGGCATAACAATTCTGCCACATAACTTATGGCGCAAAAATGCCATATTTCCATACCGGATCGGTCGAGGCCTGGGTTAACAACAACCGCCACCGGTACTGTTAGCCAACAGGGTGCTGGCAGAAATTGGGCTACTGTTGGCCGAAGGAGAAGAGGAGGGCTAAGGCATACCCAAAGGCAGGAAGAGAGGAGGAAGGTTAGGAGTGTAGCAGTGAGGGTAGGAACTTTGAATGTTGGCAGTATGACTGGTATAGGGAGAGAGCTAGCTGATATGATGATGATGGAGAGAAGGAAGGTTGATATATTGTGCGTGCAAGAGACCAGATGGAAGGGAAGTAAGGCCAGGTGTTTAGGAAACGGGTTCAAATTGTTCTATCATGGTGTGGGTGGCAGGAGAAATGGGGTAGGGGTTATACTAAAGGAACAATATGCCAAGAGTGTTTTAGACATGAAGAGAGTGTCTGACAGAGTGATGTTTATGAAGCTCGAAACTGATGGTGTAATGATGAATGTTGTTAGTGCATATGCTCCACAAGTTGGGTGTGCGATGGATGAAAAAGAGAAATTTTGGAGTGAGTTGGATGAAGTGGTGGTGAGTGTACCCAAGGGTGAGAGACTAGTGATTGGAGGGACTTTAATGGGCATGTTGGTGAAGTGAACAGAGGGGATGAGGAAGTGATGAGTAGGTATGGTGTTAAGGAGAGGAATGCAGAAGGTCAGATGATTGTGGATTTTGCGAAAAGGATGGACATGGCTGTGGTGAATACATATTTTAAGAAGAGGGAGGAGCATAGGGCAACATACAAGAGTGGAGGAAGCTGCACACAGGTGGATTATATCCTATGTAGGAGAGCCAGTCTGAAGGAGATTGGAGACTGTAAAGTGGTGGCAGGGGAAAGTGTAGTTAAGCAGCATAGAATGGTGGTCTGTAGGATGACGTTGGTGATCAAGAAGAGGAGGAGGAGTGTGAAAGCAGTGCCAAGGATTAAATGGTAGAAGTTAAAAAAGGGTGATTGTAAAGTGGAGTTCAGGGAAGAGTTAAGACAGGTACTGGGAGGCAGTGGAGAGTTACAGAATAGCTGGGTAACTACAGCAGAACTAGTAAGGGAGACAGCTAGAAAGGTGCTTGGTGTGACATCTGGACAGAGGAAGGAGGACAAGGAGACCTGGTGGTGGAATGAGGAAGTATAGGAGAGTATACAGAGGAAGAGGCTGGCGAAGAAGAAGTGGGATTGTCAAGGAGATGAGGAAAGTAGACATGAGTATAAGGAGATGAGGCGCGTGGCAAAGAGAGAGGTGGTGAAAGCTAAGGATAAGGTGTATGGAGAGTTGTATGAGAAATTGGACACTAAAGGGGAGAAAAGGACCTGTACCAATTGGCTAGACAGAGGGACAGAGCTGGGAAAGATGTGCAGCAAGTAAGAGTGATAAAGGATAATGAGGGAAAGGTAACCATAAGTGAGGAGAGTGCGTTGAGTAGATGGAAAGAGTATTTTAAGAGGCTGATGAATGAAGAGAATGAGAGAGAGAGAAGGTTGGATGATGTAGGGTTAGTGAATCAGGAAGTGAAACAGATAAGCAAGGAGGAAGTAAGGACAGCTATGAAGAGGATGAAGAATGGAAAGGCTGTTGGCCCAGATGACATCCCAATGGAAGCATAGAGGCGCTTAGGAGAAATGGCAGTGGAATTTTTAACTAGACTGTTTAATGAAATTTTGGAAAGTCAGAGGATGCCTGAGGAGTGGAGAAAAAGTGTTTTGGTACCTATCTTTAAAAATAAGGGTGATGTGCAGAGCTGCAGTAACTACAGAGTGATAAAACTGATCAGTAACAGCTTGAAGTTATGGAAGAGAGCAGTAGAAGCTAGGTTAAGAAGGGAGGTGATGATTAGTGATCAGCAGTATGGTTTCATGCCAGGAAAGAGCAATACAGATGCGATGTTTGCTCTGAGAGTGTTATTGGAGAAATACAGAGACAGTCAGAAGGAGTTGCATTGTGTCTTTGTAGACTTGGAGAAAGCATATGACAGGGTGCCTAGAGAAGAGTTGTGGTATTGTATGAGGAAGTCGGGAGTGGCAGAGAAGTATGTAAGAGTGGTACAGGATATGTACGAGGATAGTGTGACAATGGTGAGGACTGCAGTGGGAGTGACAGATCCGTTTAAGGTGGAGGTGGGATTACATCAAGGATCAGCTCTGAGTCCTTTCTTATTTGCAGTGGTGATGGACAGGTTGACAGATGAGATCAGACAGGAGGCCCCATGGACTATGATGTTTGCAGATGACATTGTGATCTGAGTGAGAGTAGGAATCAGGTTGAGGAGACTCTGGAGTGGTGGAGATATGCTCTAGAGAGCAGAGGAATGAAGGTCAGCAGAGCTAAGACAGAATATATGTGTGTAAATGAGAGGGAGGGTAGAGAAATGGTGAGGATGCAGGGAGTACAGCTGGTAAAGGTGGACAAGTTTAAGTACTTGGGATCAACAGTTCAGAGTAATGGTGAACGTGGAAGAGAAGTGAAGAAGAGAGTACAGGCAGGGTGGAATGGGCGGAGAAGAGTGTCAGGAGTGATTTGTGACAGACGGGTACCAGTAAGAATGAAAGGGAAGGTCTACAAGACAGTAGTGAGACCAGCTAAGTTATATGGGTTTGAGACAGTGACATTGACAAAAAGGCAGGAGTCACAGCTGGATGTGGCAGAGTTAAAGATGTTAAGATTTGAACTCGGTGTGACTAGGATGGATAGGATTAGGAATCCGTATATTAGAGGGTCAGCTCATGTTGGACAGTTTGGAGACAAAGCAAGAGAGACGAGATTGCGTTGGTTTGGACATGTGCTGAGGAGGGATGATGGGTATATTGGGAAAAATATGCTAAGGATGGAGCTGCCAGGTAAGAGGAAAAGAGGAAGGCCTAAGATAAGGTTTATGGACGTGGTGAGAGAGGACATGGAGGCAGTTGGTGTGACAGAGCAAAATGCAGAGGATAGGAAGAAATGGAAAGTGATGATCTGCTGTGGCAACCCCTAATGGGAAAAGCCGAAAGATGATGATGAAGATGAGGAGGAGGGGATGAAATAACTTTGCCTGGTTGTAGTATATTGTTTATGGCTGTCCTGTTTAGGTGCAGTAGGAGGGGGGTACTAACTTTGCCTGCTTGTAGTATATTGTTTATGGCTGTCCTGTTTAGGTGCAGTAGGACAGGGGTACTAACTTTGTCTGGTTGTAGTATATTCTTTATAGCTGTCCTGTTTAGGTGCAGTTGGAGGGGGGTACTAACTTTGCCTGCTTGTAGTATATTGTTTATGGCTGTCCTGTTTAGGTGCAGTAGGAGGGGGTACTAACTTTGCCTGGTTGTAGTATATTGTTTATGGCTGTCCTGTTTAGGTGCAGTAAGAGGGGGATACTAACTTTGCCTGCTTGTAGTATATTGTTTATGGCTCTCCTGTTTAGGTGCAGTACGAGGGGGGTACTAACTTTGCCTGGTTGTAGTATATTGTTTATGGCTGTCCTGTTTAGGTGCAGTAGGAGGAGGGGTACTAACTTTGCCTGCTTGTAGTATATTGTCTATGGCTGTCCAGTAGGAGGGGGGATACTAACTTTGCCTGGTTGTAGTATATTGTTTATGGCTGTCTAGTTTAGGTGCAGTAGGAGGGGGTGTACTAACTTTGCCTGGTTGTAGTATATTGTTTATGGCTGTCCTGTTTAGGTGCAGTAGGAGGGGGGTTACTAACTTTGCCTGCTTGTAGTATATTGTTTATGGCTGTCTTGTTTAGGTGCAGTGGGGGGGGGGGTACTAATTTTGCCTGCTTGTAGTATATTGTTTATGGCTGTCCTGTTTAGGTGCAGTGGGGGGGTACTACCTTTGCCTGGTTGTAGTATATTCGTTATGGCTGTCCTGTTTAGGTGCAGTAGGAGGGGTTGTAATAACTTTGCCTGGTTGTACTATATTGTTTATGGCAGTCCTCTTTAGGTGCAGTAGGAAGGTGGGTACGAACTTTGCCTGCTTGTAGTATATTGTTTATGGCTGTCCTGTTTAGATGCAGTGGGGGGGGGTACTAATTTTGCCTGCTTGTAGTATATTGTTTATGGCTGTCCTGTTTAGGTGCAGTACGGGGGGGGTACTACCTTTGCCTGGTTGTAGTATATTGCTTATGGCTGTCCTGTTTAGGTGCAGTAGGAGGGGGTACTAACTTTGCCTGCTTGTAGTATATTGTTTATGGATGTTCTGTTTAGGCGCAGTAGGAGGAAGGGTACTAACTTTGCCTAGTTGCAGTATATTGTTTATGGCTGTCCTGTTTAGGTTCAGTAGGAGGGGGGGTCCTAACTTTGCCTGGTTGTAGTATATTGTTTATGGCTGTCCTGCTTAGGTGCAGTAGGAGGGGGTACTAACTTTTCATGGCTTGTAGTATATTGTTTATGGCTGTCCTGGGGGGTTACTAACTTTGCCTGGTTGTAGTATATTGTTTATGGCTGTCCTGTTTAGGTGCAGTAGGAGGGCAGTACTAAATTTGCGTGCTTGTAGTATATTTTTTA
>NC_056729.1:1761579686-1761651603 GCF_019279795.1 Protopterus annectens | reverse complement strand
TATATTGTTTATGGCTGTCCTGTTTAGGTGCAGTAGGAGGGGGTACTAACTTTGCCTGGTTGTAGTATATTGTTTATGGCTGTCCTGTTTAGGTGCAGTAGGAGGGGGGTACTAACTTTGCCTGGTTGTAGTATATTGTTTATGGCTGTCCTGTTTAGGTGCAGTAGGAGGGGGTACTAACTTTGCCTGGTTGTAGTATATTGTTTATGGCTGTCCTGTTTAGGTGCAGTAGGAGGGGGGTACTAACTTTGCCTTGTTGTAGTATATTGTTTATGGCTGTCCTGTTTAGGTGCAGTAGGAGGGGGTACTAACTTTGCCTGGTTGTAGTATATTGTTTATGGCTGTCCTGTTTAGGTGCAGTAGGAGGGGGTACTAACTTTGCCTTGTTGTAGTATATTGTTTATGGCTGTCCTGTTTAGGTGCAGTAGGAGGGGGTACTAACTTTGCCTGGTTGTAGTATATTGTTTATGGCTGTCCTGTTTAGGTGCAGTAGGAGGGGGGTACTAACTTTGCCTTGTTGTAGTATATTGTTTATGGCTGTCCTGTTTAGGTGCATTAGGAGGGGGAGTACTAACTTTGCCTGGTTGTAGTATATTGTTTATGGCTGTCCTGTTTAGGTGCAGTAGGAGGGGTTACTAACTTTGCCTGGTTGTAGTATATTGTTTATGGCTGTCCTGTTTAGGTGCAGTAGGAGGGGGTACTAACTTTGCCTGGTTGTAGTATATTGTTTATGGCTGTCCTGTTTAGGTGCAGTAGGAGGGGGGTACTAACTTTGCCTGCTTGTAGTATATTGTTTATGGCTGTCCTGTTTAGGTGCAGTAGGAGGGGTACTAACTTTGCCTGGTTGTAGTATATTGTTTATGGCTGTCCTGTTTAGGTGCAGTAGGAGGGGGTACTAACTTTGCCTGCTTGTAGTATATTGTTTATGGCTGTCCTGTTTAGGTGCAGTAGGAGGGGGGGTTCTAACTTTGCCTGGTTGTAATATATTGTTTATGGCTGTCCTGTTTAAGTGCATTAGGAGGGGGGTACTAAATTTGCCTGCTTGTAGTATATTGTTTATGGCTATCCTGTTTAGGTGCAGTAGGAGGGGGTACTAATTTTGCCTGGTTGTAGTATATTGTTTATGGCTGTCCTGTTTAGGTGCAGTAGGAGGGGTACTAACTTTGCCTGGTTGTAGTATATTGTTTATGGCTGTCCTGTTTAGTTGCAGTGGGGGGGTACTAACTTTGCCTGGTTGTAGTATATTGTTTATGGCTATCCTGTTTAGGTCCAGTAGGAGGGTGGGTACTAACTTTGCCTGGTTGTAGTATATTGTTTATTGCTGTCTTGTTTAGGTGCAGTAGGAGGGGAGTACTAACTTTGCCTGCTTGTAGTATATTGTTTATGGCTGTCCTGTTTAGGTGCAGTATGAGGGGGGTACTAACTTTGCCTGCTTGTAGTATATTGCTTATGGCTGTCCTGTTTAGGTGCAGTAGGAGGGGGTACTAACTTTGCCTGGTTGTAGTATATTGTTTATGGCTGTCCTGTTTAGGTGCAGTAGGAGGGGTACTAACTTTGCCTGGTTGTAGTATATTGTTTATGGCTGTCCTGTTTAGGTGCAGTAGGAGGGGGTACTAACTTTGCCTGCTTGTAGTATATTGTTTATGGCTGTCCTGTTTAGGTGCAGTAGGAGGGGTACTAACTTTGCCTGCTTGTAGTATATTGTTTATGGCTGTCCTGTTTAGGTGCAGTAGGAGGGGGGTACTAACTTTGCCTGGTTGTAGTATATTGTTTATGGCTGTCCTGTTTAGGTGCAGTAGGAGGGGGGGTTCTATCTTTGCCTGGTTGTAGTATGTTGTTTATGGCTGTCCTTTTTAGGTGCAGTAGGAGGGGGGGTACTAACTTTGCCTGCTTGTAGTATATTGTTTATGGCTGTCCTGTTTAGGTGCAGTAGGAGGGGGTTCTATCTCTGCCTTGTTGTAGTATATTGTTTATGGCTGTCTTGTTTAGATGCAGTAGGAGGGGGGTACTAACTTTGCCTGGTTGTAGTATATTGTTTATGGCTGTCCTGTTTAGATGCAGTAGGAGGGGGGTACTAACTTTGCCTGGTTGTAGTATATTGTTTATGGCTGTCCTGTTTAGGTGCAGTAGGAGGGGGGTACTAACTTTGCCTGGTTGTAGTATATTGTTTATGGCTGTCCTGTTTAGTTGCAGTAGGGGGGTACTAACTTTGCCTGGTTGTAGTATATTGTTTATGGCTGTCCTGTTTAGGTGCAGTAGGAGGGGGGGTACTAACTTTGCCTGGTTGTAGTATATTGTTTATGGCTGTCCTGTTTGATTTGTTTTTTGACTGAGTTCTGAGTTCATAATAGGTTTGTAGCGCTATATGAGATTTGATTGTGTGCCAGCTTTTCCAGGCTTTATCTCTTGACTGTAGTGGGGATCTAGTTTCTGTAGTTAACCATGGCGCTGGGTTAGATTTAACTCTTATAGTCCTTGTGGGGGCTTGGGCATTTAGAACAGATATGTAGGTGGTACTGAATTAGTGTACAGTTTCTTCTAGAGGGAGGTGTGTGAGTGGAAGCCAGTTTGTGTTTGAGATTATATATAAGGTCGCTGAGGCTGAGGTGTTTTTTATTCCTTATTTGTTGATAGATAATTTGTTTGGGGGAATTGATATTTTGCCTGAGTAAATAGGTTGGGAGATGATCACTGAGGCTGTCTGGTAAGCATCCACAGTGAGTTGTGAGGGATTGCTTATTGGTTAATATCCAATCTACTATTGATTGTTTGATTTTCGTTTTATTATACCTGGTGGGGTGTTGAATGATCTGGGTGAATCCATGCAAGCTGATAAAATTTTGGGGATTTGGGAAGAACACTCAGCCCAGTTTATGTTAAAATCACCCATCATTAATGTTTCTTGAGGTATCTTTTTGACACCCAGTATAGTATGTGTTCGAGTGTCCGAGTATTGACACCCAGTATAGTATGTGTTCGAGTGTCCGAGTATTATGACTTGTTATAGTCGTGTTGGGTGTCCGTTAGTGACACTGATATAGTATGTGTTGGTGGTGACGTGACGCAAAGTGTTGACACCCAGTATGTCAGTATTGACACAGTATAGTATGTGTAGAGTGTCCAGTATTAGTACCAGTATAGTATGTGTTCGAGTGTCCGAGTATTGACACCCAGTATAGTATGTGTTCGAGTGTCCGAGTATTGACACCCAGTATAGTATGTGTTCGAGTGTCCGAGTATTGTTTCCTTTGGGTAATGACCAGTCTTCTAAGAAGTAGCTCTGCATTATCAAATTTCAGAGATATAATGTCCAAGATTTCCAAGGATAGATTTGATTTGAAGAGAAGAGCTAACCCATCTCCTCTTTTATCTATCTTGTCCTGACAAATAATGCTATATCCTGGTGGCAGAATGTCATTGTTAGAAATGTCTGGTTTTAACCATGTTTCGGTGATAACAATGTCTGGTGAGTATAGGGCAAGGATAGCATGTAGTTCATGTATTTTGAGTTTTGATACTTCTTATGTCGATATTTAGTAGCAAAATGTCATTTTTATGTCTGGGGGTATGGTTGAGCAGTGGGAAAGGTTGCTGTTGCCTCTGTGGGAGCTGTGGTTGGAAGGGGATGGGCCAGAATTAGGATGAATGTCACCACTGCAAACTAGTTCAGATGTAATTATGGATAGGGTTTTTAGGAATTTCAGTATGTGTTTATTGTACGTTTCTAACTGTGTTGGTATTTTAGGATGAGAAAGTAGTTTGTAATGTGTGTAGAAAAGTTGAGATGTCATTTAAAGAGCAGGAGATGATGTTTGCAGGCTTAGCTCTCTCAGGATAGATGTGAGAAGTAGTGTGTGGGGGGTAGGTACTGTTAGACTATTGTAGTATATGGCGCTGTATGTGCTAGTAATGAGAATTATTAGCAGGGCTATGAGTAAGCATGTCTTTTGTTTGTGGTGCATGGGGGGGTTGGTGAAGGTTAGTCGTTTTAGTAGCAGTAGTGTATTTTGGCATGTTGTGTGAGTAGACAGTGTTAGTATAGCTACTTATAGTTCTTAGGTTCATAGGTGTGTACTAGGCTAATGGCCCTGGAGCCTTTACAATCCAAGCCCATAGGATTACCCTGGCATCATGCCACCCGACCTTAGTTCCCAGTGCCTCTGTCAAGTAGAGCCACTGGTGTTATCCCCGGGGTGAATTTTCTATTTTCCATCCACTCATCAAGATTTCTCTTGAAGAGGGCCAGTGAGGTGCTCTGCTTGACATGTATGGGAAGTCTGTTCCATAGCATGGGCAGTCTCTGGGTTATGAACCTGTCCCTCCAGCATGTTCTGTTGATTGTGGTAATGAGGTTGAGGTCTCTGGAGCGTTTGGTGCGGAGGGATTGGGATTTCTTTAGATGTAGTATTTCTAACAATGATGGGTCAGACATGGCTTTGTAAGTCAAGCAGAGATCGCCTCTAAGTAGGCGATATGAGACAGAGAATAGTTGGAGTTTTTTTAGTCTGTCCATATAGGACAAATGTTTAAGGCCTAGGATCATCTTTGTGAGGTACTTTTGTGGCCTCTCCAGTTGTTGCAGGTGTTTAGTGAGGTACATGCCAAATGGGGTATTGTACTCAATTATTGGTCTAATAAGGGAAGAGTAGAGGGAGACAATGACCTCTTTCTTCCTGGATGCAAAACCCTTAGTAATGAGATGTGCCATATAGAAGGACTTTCTGACCACAGTGGCAATGTGCTGGTCAAAAGAGAGGTTGCTGCCAACCTGTGTTCCTAGATCTCTTATAATGCCTTCTGTGTTCGTTGGACTACCATCGATGTGGTAATTCATGGGAACTGAGTTTTTCCCAAAGGGGATGATGACAAATCTTTTGGCACTGAGCTTAAGGCCATGGTTCTGACACCAGTCGTTAGTCTCAGTGAGGCCTTTCTGTAGGATGTCAACATCACTTGGTGAGTTAAAAATAGCTCCCAACTTGCAATAGTCTGTGAACTGTGTCAGCCAGAGTCCCTTCGTGTTGGCCTGGACTTCAAAGAAGTAAATATCAAACGGGAGAAAACCCAGGACCGAACCCTGTGGGACTCCACTCATGACTGGTTGGCAGTCTGACTTGAGTCAGCTACGTTCACACTGTGGGTTCTCCCTGTGAGCCAGTTTGCAACCCACCTAGTGATATAGGGGTTGATGCCTAGCTTAGTGAGTTTTTCTATGATTCCTGACTGGGGAATGGTATCAAAGGCCTTGGTCAGATCAAGGTAGGCTGTATGAACCATATTGCCTTCATCCACAGCTCAGTTGACTGACTCAAATAAGTTGACCAAGTTGAGCAGGCATGATCTACCCTTCCCAAAACCAAACTGTGTGGGATCCAGAGTTTGGAGATTTCCTATATCCTTGTTTATTAGGTCCATGATGATGCATTCCATAGCTTTGCATATCAGACTCATCAGACTAATGGGGTGATAGTTCACAGGGTTTGTAATCGCTCCTCCTTTGTGGAGAGGGATGACTGTAGCAGTGCACCATTCAGTAGGGACAAAGCCTGAGGTAAGGCTGTAGATGAACAGGGCACACAGGTGAAGTGCCAGTTCACTGTGTAGTTCATGCAGAACACAGCCAGGGATATTGTCAGGTCCCATAGAAGCTGTATTCTTGGCCTTGGACAGTGCTGTTTTAACCTGTGCAGCAGTAATACTGGGTGCCTGGCAATCTACTGGTATTATGACTGGTCCCTTAGGGGGAAGACGGGGTAAAGTTGGCACTGAATCTGTCAGCCAGTATATTGGCAATATCTGTTGGCTTGATTCATAGGTTCATAGGTTCATAGGTAGGTACTAGGCTATCAGCCCTAGGGCATTTATAAGCCTAGCCAGAATGTGTTGGCTTTCACCTCCCTTTTAAATTAGATTCCTGAGCCTCTGTCCAGTAGGGCCATAAAAGTGATCCCAGGGGTAAATTTACAATTTCCCATCCACTCCTCAAGATTTCTCTTGAAGAGGGTCAGTGAGGGGCTTTACCTAACATGGACTGGGAGGTACCATTGTGCAGTAGCTCAGAGTAAATCTGGGTAATGCCATGGAGAATTTTTACATAATTATAGAAGGCCTTGTGGTTTTCTTTACTATCTGCTGCAATTCTGTTTTCATAGCTAGCTTTAGTGGATTTGACAAGGGATCTCAACTTTTTGTTGAGGCTGATAAGGGAGTTTTTCCAGTCTTGGGACTTCACCTTATTCTGCATCAGTTTCCTCCTTCTGATGAAGAGTTGTTTACGGCAGTGGACCAACAGATTGGCTTCCTTTCTTTGGAGGAAAGCATCTTAGTTCTGTTGGGTATGGCGAGATCCATGCATTTGTGTACATGTTCGTACAGTGCACTGGTGTATGATTTGGCAGTCATGCAACTGATCTCCATTTGCATGGGTACCGTGAAGTTAGCCACCTCTGTTTTTACGAGCCCAAAGTTAGCTTTGGAGAAGTTTTTATGGTGGTTACCTTTCCAGGGATACTCTGATTGTTAAGAATAAGGGTAATGTGCAGAGCTGTAGTAAGTACAGAGGGATTAAATTGATCAGTCACAGCGTGAAGTTATGGGAAAGAGTAGTGGAAGCTAGGTTAAGACGGGAGGTGATGATTAGAGATCAGCAGTATGGTTTCATGCCAGGAAAGAGCACTACAGATGTGATGTTTGCTCTGACAGTGTTGATGGAGAAGTACAGAGAAGGTCAGAAGGAGATGCATTGTGTCTTTGTAGACTTGGAGAAAGCATATGACAGGGTGCCTAGAGAGGAGTTGTGGTATTGTATGAGGAAATCAGGAGTATCAGAGGAGTATGTAATAGTGGTACAGGATATGTACGAGGGTAGTGTGACAGCGGTGAGGTCTGCGGTGGGAGTGATGGATGTGTTTAATGTGGATGTGGGATTACAACAAAGATCAGCTCTGAGCCCTTTCTTATTTGCAGTGGCGATGAACAGGTTGACAGACGAGATCAGACAGGAGTCCCCATGGACTATGATGTTTGCAGATGACATTGTAATCTGTAGTGAGAGTAGGGAACAGGTGGAGGAGACCCTGGAGAGATGGAAATATGCTCTAGAGAGAAGAGGAATGAAGGTCAGCAGGGCTAAAACAGAATATATGTGTGTGAATGAGAGGGAGGATAGAGGAAGGGTGAGAATGCAGGGAGTAGAGCTGGCGAAGGTGGATGAGTTTAAATACTTGGGATCAACAGTTCAGAGTAATGGTGAGTGTGGAAGAGAGGTGAAGAAGAGAGTACAGACACGATGGAGTGGGTGGAGAAGAATGTCAGGAGTGATTTGTGACAGACAAGTACCAGTAAGAGTGAAAGGGAAGGTTTACAAGAGGGTAGTGAGACCAGCTATGTTATATGGGTTGGAGATAGTGGCATTGACAAAAAGGCAGGAGTCAGAGCTGGACGTGGCAGAGTAAAAGATGTTAAGATTTGCACTGGGTGTGACAAAGGTGGAGAGGATTAGGAATAAGTATATTAGAGGGTCAGGCCAGGTTGGAAGGTTTGGAGACAAAGCCAGAGAGGCAATATTACATTGGTTTGGACATGTGCTGAAGAGGGATGCAGAGTATATTGGGAAAAAGATGCTAAGGATGAAGCTGCCAGGTAACAGGAAAAGAGGGAGGCCTAAGATAAGGTTTATGGATGTGGTGAGAGAGGACATGCAGGTGGTTGGTGTGACAGAGCAAGATGCAGAGGACAGAACAAAATAGAAACAGATGATCTGATGTGGCGACCCCTAACGGGAGCAGCCGAAAGAAGAAGACCTTTGAAGGGGGTGGGGGGGGTTGGAAGGGATGTGGATTTCCAAGGTGATTAGTTTGTGGTCAGATCTAACCAGGGAGGAGTTGACTTTTGGTGTAGAGCAATGGTTGCCCATATTAATAATGACCAGGTCAAGGATGTTGCTACTTCTAGTGGGGATAAGAACAAACTGGTCCAGTGCATTGGAATTAATGAATTCCAGGAAATGTTGGGCAAGTGTATTGGCACATGAGTAGTTTTCCCAGTTAATGGAGGTGTTATTGAATTTGCCAGTATGAGTGTGTTAGGATGGACCCTAATATTCTCCAGGCTGCTTAGGAACATGGAGTGCGAGTCTTGGGACATGGTTGGTGACCTATAGCAGACTATGATCTGAATCGGTGTCTTACCCAATGTTAGCTGCACCTGAAGTATCAAAGATGAGTTATGCTGGGCTACTAGTCTAGAGGTGTGTGCATCTTTAGTGATTATGGAAACACCACTGCCTTTGGAGCTGGGTCTATATCACATCATCAAACTTGTATAAGTTTGAACGATGTAATATTGAACCAAAAATTCCAAAACCACACAATAACAAACACACAGAACAGCAATTTTTTTCCCAGGGAAAAAAATCACTGTTCCCTAACAAAAAAAAAAAAAAAAAAAGCAAACCTTAAACTAAAACTAAAGTACCTCCCCCACACCCCCCTACTTAAATATACAAACTCCGAGATCACACCACAGTGGAGGAAATAGCAAAGCCCCGAAAATGGCACACCAATTTTTTTCCCTGGCTTTGCTATTTTTGTGTTTCGGACTTTAGGGCTCGATATTGTTTGAACTTATACAAGTTCGATGATGTGATATAGACCCTTCGGAGCTTCGCTCCACATTCTGGGGCTGAAAGGTGTGGAATGAGTTATAGCCTGGTAGTGCAGGGGTGCGCTCTGCTGCCTTGAACCAGGTCTCTGTTACGGCAAAAATGTTGATGTTCTTCATTTTAAGGAGTGCTTTGAGCGAGTGCATTTTGAGATTTAGACTTCTAGATTTCAGCAGCATGACCCTCAGATTGCATTTGTTTGTAACTGTTACAATGGTAATTTGGTCTTTGGAACACCACCTAGAAAAGGCATTATAGAGGCAGCTATAGCCTTGGCCAGTATCAGGAAGCCCAGGTGTAACAGGTGCAGTCCATCTCTGGCAAAGCATCGAGGTCTGTTAATCATGTCATCCCAGGCAGACAGATACTGGATCCCCTTAGTATGACACCAGAAACTTAGCCAATTGTTGAAATCAATCATTTTCTGCTTGTACTGTGGTAACATTCTAGGTGATGGTAAGATGCTGCTCAGGGCTAGGGTCATACCCACCTGGGTTACATAAAGAGCTCCTCCATATCTCTTTTCATGTAGTCCAGGGAGGTACGTCTCAGGTCATTCACACCCACATGTATAATGACAGAGTCATATTTATACCTGTTGTTGAGGTACCTGAGTGCATGCGTTATCTGGTGGATCCTGGTACCTGACAGCCAGCTGACAGTTACTTTCTCCTTATTCAACCTAGTGAGTTGGACATCACTTATGACTAGTGTATTGGGCATGCTGTTTTGCTTTAGGGGCTTTGGTTGAGTGGCACGCTGTTTAGGAGAGTTATGTGTCTCATGATTATAATGTTGTGTAGTGGTGGTTGAGTGTGTTTCTGCCTTGGAGGTCTCTGCTGTTTGGGTAGATTTTTATTGAGAGCCTCCACAAAGGTGGGTGTGTGGTTTGTGTTTTTATGTGAAGGCAGTGTGGGTGTACGTTCTGGAGGGCTGTGTGTTCCATGTGGTTTGATGTAAGTGTTGACCTACTCCTCTTGACCAGCTATTCCGGTCTTGGCTGGAGAGTGCGTGGCTTCCACTTTGGCTATATAACTGCATCTCTTGTAAGTCTGAGTGTTGGGAGGTAAGATGAGAGGGTTGTCAGTGTACATGCGGCGGTTGCTACATTGCCTCAGGATGCCCAGGTTCACCAGGTTAATAGGAGAATGTACAGGGAACTGACCTTCAGACATGCCTGAAAGGGTGGGCATTAATCATAAGTACTGGAGCTGTTTCCTTGTCGAATGTTTATAGGTTCATAGGTTCATAGGTTCATACTAGGCTATCTGCCCTAGGGCATTTATAAGCCTAGCCAGAGTGTGTTTGGCATTCGCCACCCATTTTAAATTAATTTTGCTATGCCCTTTTTCGAGGTTAGTATACTGTGCCTCTGTCTAACAGTGACACAGAAGTGATACCCGGGGTAAACCTACGATCTCCCATCCACTCATCAAGATTCCTCTTGAGGAGAGTCAATGAGGGACTCTGCCTAACCTGTACTGGGATTTTATTCCAGAGTGAAGGGAGCCTCTGGGTTATGAATCTGTCCCTCCAGCATGTCCTATTTATTTCAGTGCTGAGGTTCAAGTCTCTCGAGCACGTAGCACAATGGGATTTGGATTTTCTGAGGTGCAGCATGTCCATTAATTTCAGGTTGGACATGGCTTTATACGTCAGGCACAGATCGCTTCTGAGCAGGTGGTATGCCACTGAGTAGAGCTGGAGTTTCTTTAACCGGGCAGCATATCGCATCTGTTTGAGCCCTTTGATCCTCTTGGTGAGGTACTTTTGGGGTCTTTCCATTTGCTGCAGGTGTCTGGTAAGGTACATCCCAAAAGGGGCATTGTACTCAATGATGGGCCTGGTGAGGGATGAGTAAAGAGGCATGATGACCTCCCCTGATCTAGATGTGAATCCCTTCATGATTAGGTGGGCTATATAAAATGTTCTTCTAACCACTTTGGCCACGTGGTTGTCAAATGAGAGATTGCTATCAACTTGGGTCCCCAGGTCCCTAATTACTTCTTCTGTGCTTAATGGATTACCACCTATGTGGTAATTTGTGGGCACTTTGTTTTTGCCAAAGGGGATGAATATACACTTTTTGGCGTTTAGCTTGAGGCCATGGCTCTGGCACCAGTTGTCTGTTTCTATGAGGCCCTTTTGGAGGATGCTTGTGTCGGCTGGAGAGTCGATTATGGTGCCCAGTTTGCTGTCATCTACGAACTTGGTCAGCCACAGTCCTTCCGTGTTGGCCTGTACCTCCGAGAAACATATACCGAACAAGAGAGGTCCCAGGACTGAGCCTTGTGGGATGCCACTTGTAACTGGTTTGGAGTCTGACATGGCTCCAGCAATTCTAACCATGTGGGTTCTGTCCTTGAGCCAGTTTGCAACCCATCTAGTGACATAGGGGTTGATATTTAAGCTGGTGAGCTTATCTATAATGCCCGAGTGCGGTATTGTATCGAAGGCTTTTGTGAGGTCCAGGTAGGCTGTGTGGACCACCTTCCCCTCGTCAATGGCCTTGGTGACTGTTTCAAAGAAATTGACCAGGTTTAAGAGGCAGGATCTGCCCTTAACAAAGCCGAACTGGGTAGGATCCAGTGCCTGTAGGTCCCCAATATCTTTATTTATGAGGTCCATGATGATCCTTTCCATAGCTTTGCAGACCAAGCTAGTCAGGCGTATGGGGCGATAGTTTCCAGGATCCGTTGAGGCACCACCTTTGTGGAGAGGGACCACTGTTGCTGTACGCCACTCTTTGGGTACATATCCTGTAGTAAGGCTGAGATTGAACAGTAGTTTTATGTTTGGGTTTAGCTCTTCTTGGAGTTCATGTAGGATGCAGCCGGGACACCGTCTGGTCCCATTGATGCTGTGTTTTCTGCTTTGGAGAGGGCAGCTCTTACCTGAGCATCTGAGATGTCAGGGGGGCAGCACTCTGCTGGGATAGATATGTGCCCTTTTGGTGGGGAGGGAGAAGTTTGCTGAACCTGTCAGCTAGGATGTTGGCAATGTCTGTGGGTTTGGTGTATTTTTTGTCATTTTGGACTAATTCTGAGCATATCTGGGAATTCCCACCCAGGTTCCTAACATAACTAAAGAAAGCCTTGTGATTATCCTTAGTGTCCTGTGCAATTTTTCTCTCGAAGCTGGCCTTAGACGATTTTATGAGTGCCCGTAGTTTTTTACTAATACTGATCAGAGATGCCTTCCCTTTTTGGGATTTTGCTCTATCATGTAGTAGCTTCCTCCTTCTATTGTATAGTTTGTTTATGGATGGGGTCCACCAGACAGGACGTCTGCCTTTGGAGGATTGGGTCTTGGTTTTATTTGGGATTGCATGATCCATGCATTCCTGAAGGTGTTCATAGAATGCGTTTATAAAGGATTCTGCGGTCTGGGCCATATTTTCCACAGGCCCGGGGGCTTTGAAGGATTCCACCTCAATTTTGAGGAGTGTGAAATTTGCTTTAGAGAAGTTTTTCACTGTGGTTTTCTGGGCAGGGGTGGGGTCGGGATGTGAATATCCAGTGAGATTAGTTTATGGTCTGATCTTACCAGTGAGGAATACACTTCTGGTCTGGAGCATAGAGTCCCCATGTTGGTGATGATCAGGTCCAATATGTTTTCCCCTCTTGTGGGAGTGGTAACAAGTTGTTCCATAGCATTTGAGTTTATAAATTCTAGGAACCTTTGGGCTAGGGTGTTGGAGCTAGAGTAATGCTCCCAGTCTATGTTTGGGTAGTTGAAGTCACCCAATATAATGATGTTTGGAGAGACCTTCATAATTTCCAGTGTTCTCAGGAAGGCCGAGTGGGGTTCCTGGGTTTGGGAGGGTGGTCTGTAGCAGGCTATAAACTGGAAGGCAGTTTTACCCACTGTTAGTTGCACACGGATAGTCTCTGATGCTTCGTGCTGTGCCACCAACCTGGAGGTGTGGGTATCTTTGACGAATATTGATACTCCCCCTCCTTTTGTGGTTCAGTCCAAGTTTTGGGGCCAAAAAGCATGGTATAAGGTATAACCTGGTAGTGCTGGGGTGCTCTCGGGAGCCTTGAACCAGGTTTCTGTTACTGCACAGATATCGATGTTTTCCATGCTAAGGAGAGTTTTGAGTGCGTGCATCTTGAGGTTTAGACTTCTGGTGTTGAGTAGCATTACTCTTAGTTTCTTATCCCTTGTGATACCTATGGAGGTGGGTTTGTCTTTTGAGCCTTGCCTAAAAAGGCACTATGGGGGTAGCAAGAGCCTTTGCCAATATCCGAAAGCCCAGGGGTGACAGGTGCAAGCCATCCCTAGCGAAGCATCGTGGCTTGTCGAGCATGTCATCCCAGGCTGACAGGCATTGGATCCCCTTTGAATGACACCAATACTTAAGCCAATTGTTGAAATTGATCATCTTGTCTTCATATTGTGGCATCATTCTTGGTGAGGGTAAGATGCTACTCAAGGTCAGGGTCATACCGGCCTGGGCTACATGCTCAGAGAGCTCCTCTATGTCTCTTTTCATGTAGTCCAGGGAGGTACATCTCAGGTCATTCACACCAGCATGGATAATGACTGAGTCATATTTGTACTTGCCTTGGAGTGACCTGAGTGCGTGTTATGTGGCAGATCCTAGCACCCGACAGGCAGCTCACCGTGACCTTCTCCTTGTTCAGCCTGGTGAGCGGGACGTCAGTGTGCCTGATGACAGAGTCACCTATTACAAGTCTATCAGGTGTGTTGTTTAGCCTTAAGGGCTGTGACTGTTTGGCACACTGGCTTTGTGAGCTATGTGTTGCACGTGTTTTGTTTTGGGGTAGCGGTTGCTTGGGTGTTTGCTTTGGAGGTCTCTGCTGCTTAGGCAGATTTTATTTAGAGCCTCCGAGTATGTTTTTGTGTGTTTATGTGTTTGGTTTGCTGTCATGGTAGGTCTATGTGAGACTGGAATTGTAGTGAGTGTGGTTTCCTTCTCCTCCTGACTGGTTTTGCCAGTACTGAGTTGAGAGAGCTTAGCCTCCAGTATGGCTATATGGTTGCATCTCTCACATGTGTTGGAATTTGTTGGGAGGAGGAGAGGGTTGTCTGTGTACATGAGGCAGTTGTAACATTGCCTCAAGATTCCCAGATTCACCAGCTGGACCAGAGAGGAGATTGACAACTGACCTTTGAACATGCTAGAATAGTATTGGGAATTACTTTATAATTGAAAAAAAGGGCCAGTGGGGAACAAGGTACTCAAGGGGAGTTTGTGAGGGTGTAGTGCTTTTAATTTTTTAGTGCTGACTTATATAATTGCTTTAGTGAGCAAGTGCCAGGTATCTTAAATGCAATGTGTTACAGGTAACTTAAATGCAAAAATGACAAACAGTAACTTTCTTTCAAGTAAAACAAGGAAATAAGTACAGTAAGTCAATGCAGATATCACTAGGGATCCACAGAAGGGCTGAAAAGCCACGTTTTAGGTGGAATTAGCATTTCAGGGAAATAACAAGCAAACAAACAACAAGCATACAAACAAAGCTAGATTCATCAGGCCTGGATCTAGTCTATGCTACAGCAAACAAGGTGTACCAGTTTCAGTAAGAAACATTTCAAATATGCAGGCACTATAAGCCTTTATCCAGAAATTCCCAGCTCAGAAGGGCAGAGTCCAGCCTCTCCTCCCACAAGAGTGCAGACCACAAACCTTCTTAATGTAAAATAACTGGCCTGAAGCCCAAGTGCTTAAACCAGAACTAATACACTTTTAGAATAACAAACACTGAGCCCTCAATCAGCAGTTACCAACTTAGAAGGATGTAAGCTACCTGTCCTGCCACCACAGAGCAGGCCACAAACCTTCCTAATGTAAAACAACTGGTCTGAAGCCCAAGTGCTTAATCCAAAAGACTTAGAATGATAGCTACACTTTAAACAAGTTACTACCAAGCAGTAATAAATACAATTGAATACTTTAAAGAATGCCTGGATTAGTGCTCAAGTTATACAAACAAAGCTAGATTCAGCAGGCCTGGATCTAGTCTATGCTACAGCAAACAAGGTGTACCAATTTCAGTAAGAAGCAGTTCAAATATGCAGGCACTATAAGCCTTTAACCAGAAATTCCCAGCTCAGAAGGGCAGAGTCAGCCTCTCCTCCCACAAGAGTGCAGACCACAAACCCTTTTAATGTAAAATATCTGGCCTGAAGCCCAAGTGCTTAAACCAGAATTAATACACTTTTAGAATAACAGACACTGAGCCCTCAATCAGCAGTTCCCAACTTAGAAGGATGTAAGCTACCTGTTCTGCCACTACAATGCAGACCACAAACCTTCTTAATGTCAACAACTGGCCTGAAGCCCAAGTGCTTAAACCAGAATTAATATACTTTTAGAATAACAGACACTGAGCCCTCAATCAGCAGTTCCCAACTTAGAAGGATGTAGGCTACCTGTCCTGCCACCACAGTGCAGGCCACAAACCTTCCTAATGTAAAACAACTGGTCTAAAGCCCAAGTGCTTAATCCAAAAGACTTAGAATGATAGCTACACTTTAATTAAGTTACTACCAAGCAGTAATAAATACAATTGAATACTTTAAAGAATGCCTGGATTAGTGTTCAAGTTATACAAACAAAGCTAGATTCAGCAGGCCTGGATCTAGTCTATGCTACAGCAAACAAGGTGTACCAATTTCAGTAAGAAGCAGTTTAAATATGCAGGCACTATAAGCCTTTAACCAGAAATTCCCAGCTCAGAAGGGCAGAGTCCAGCCTCTCCTCCCACAAGAGTGCAGACCACAAACCTTCTTAATGTAAACAACTGGCCTGAAGCCCAAGTGCTTAAAACAGAATTAATATACTTTTAGAATAACAGACACTGAGCCCTCAATCAGCAGTTCCCAACTTAGAAGGATGTAAGCTACCTGTCCTGCCACTACAGTGCAGACCACAAACATTCTTAATGTAAAACAACTGGTCTGAAGCCCAAGTGCTTAAACTAAAAGGCTTAGAATGAGTTACACCAAGCAGTAATAAATACAAGTGAGTACTTTTAAGATGACGCAAAAGCAAAATAAAGTAGCAAGAAACACAAATACAGTAAAAGCAGATACATTTTTTTTTTTTTTTTGAGTGAGCAAATGAGATGGGCCCAGGGGTTACAGGACAGAAACAAGTGCAAATGCAGGCCTTCAAATCAGAAAGTTGAGAGAGATAGAAGACCGCCCAAACGGCCAATAACTACAAATTCTGGGCCAGAACCATGTGGTAGACAGGTTACCTAGTGCTTACCACTCCCATTGATAAGCTAGAAGGCTTCCCTCCAACACAGAAAGGCTTGGGGGGCTCAGAAGCTTACAAATAGTCCTGGATACAGCAAATCTGTATCTGGAACACTAATTACAGGAAAGGTAGGAAACAGGCTTACACTTTTTTTTTCAGAAAAGTAGCAAAAGCAGTAGTAAAAACAATTCTCATGCAGTGCAAGCTGGCACACTTGCGTGTGTAGCAATATTAGCCCACACACAGTTTGAAAAACTGTAATTAAATTAAAAAGGACTAAAAGCAAGTGCAGAAAGGGTTTATTAGGTAGAATGCGGTAAAGAGATGGGACTGGGGGAGTGTCCTAGATCAAATCTACAGTGGGGCAGGCACTGCAAAAGCCACCAAATTTAAACTACAACAAAGAACAGGGAGGGTTGGGGTGGGGAAAAGTTTCAACAGAGATGTGAGGAATCAGAGTGCAAATTATAAAACCAAAAAAATATATACTGATCTCTGTATATTTGCAGAACAGTAAGACAACAGATATCTAAGCAACAATTTAGCTCTATAATACAGAATAATACAGAAAAATATACTCATCTCTATATATTTGCAGATAGTCTTGTAAGGCTGTCTCTCAATTCACAGGTTCCAGGATAGAAGATTAATACTTGTTTCTTCTAAGCAAACTTCTCTGTCAATACAATGGAAGTTATTTTCATGGAAAGTTCTTCATAGATCTTTTTACTACACACACCATACATAATCCACCACACCACAACCACACCACAATATCAAACACATAAACACACTGAGACATACCGGAGGCTAACCCACTATTTGCCTAAACCAAGCAAAAAAGACAAAAGCAGACAAGCAAGCAACTGCGACTCACAACCACAACAACAACACATAAACAACAAAAGTGTGACTGCATAGTCAGACCCCCAGTCCCACTCAATACAACACCAAAACATGTCATACACAGACTGCATATCAGACACACTGAGTCTACACCACCAGACCACAGGTCAGAAGGTGCAGCAAGAAGCCCTGTAGGGCACTAGAATTGTCGCGCCACATAACGGTGGCACAGCAGGTGAGTATGGCTCAGTCAGTCCCTTGCAGCTGGACATGTGACTGAGGCGTACCTCCTTGGACGACATGAAAGGGGCATTGAGGAGGAGCCTATTAGCAGGCAGGATGCCAGGGACCTTGAGCATCCATACCCTTCACCTAGAATGTGGCTTAAAATCTGGTGTCATTCAAAGGGATCCAATGCTTCTGGGTGTGGGGATGAAGGGGATCGTATACTCTGCCTGGGATGATGTCATGGACAAAACTTCCGCTGCTCACTGTCAGCCTGGGACGGTTTGTCCCTAGGCCCCCGGAGCTTGGCAAAGGCTCTGCCACCCTAATGGTACCTTTTTGGCTAGGGCTCAAAAACCCTAAACCACCTAGAGAGCTCAAACAAAAAAACTGAGGTAATGCTAACACTGAAGCAGAAGTCTCAATCTAATCTCACGATGCACGCACTGGCCCTTCTCTCAGTGAAAAGGCTCTGTCTGTGCTATGACAGAAAGATGTTCAAGTTCAAGGAGAGCACCCAAACCTATCAATTTTCACTTCATACTTCATATCACTAGGAAAATCCGGACAGCACCAAGAATTCCAAAGTGTCCTTATTCATAAATGACACTTCAAGGTTACACCATCAGGTTACATGAATCCATCCCACTACAATTAATGCAATACTAATCAACTGCTCTGCAATTTGTCAGGCATTACGAATCACACTCTCAAACCTCACAAGACCCTCAGATGGCCTTCTAAAAGGCTTATTGGATCAATGTAATGTATCTCAAGCACCATCATACTACTGACTTCTTCACCCCTAATATGAACTCCAACACTACTCCCTAACCCTCACTCTATTACAAAGTTCCTGTTCATAAAAACTCATGCCATGGAACACAACTAGTCACCATCCCTGAGAAGCTTATACTTGACATCATCATCACGAACATGGAATCATGATGTTCCTTGCGGAATCATACCCTCAAAACTGAGATCGGATCATAAACTAATCTCGCCACCTCAGCTCATCCCACCCACCAATGAAAAAAGACCACGGTGAAAACTTCTCAAGCCGACTTCACACACTTCTAAAACTAGGCAGACTTCTCCTGAGCCCTGAGCCAGGTAAAAACATTACTCAAACTTATGAATCCTTGTAATGCCTTCTACCAGCACCTACAGGACTGCATGGATCAGGCAATCCCAAACAAAACTAAGACTCACTTTGTACAAAAGTCCAGCGTCAGTCTGGTGGACCCCCAGCATAAACAAACTCTGCATAGGAAAAAGGAAGCTACTGAACTACAGCAAAAATCCTTGAAAGATACAGAACTTTGACTTGAGTAAAATAAAAAACTAAACAGCTCTCATAAAATTATCCAAGGCAAATGAGAGAGAAAAGTGTAAGGACTCAAAAAATAATAAGGCCTTTTCTTATGTTAGAAACCTAGGAGGAAACTCCCAGATATGATATGAATTAGTTTAATTAAAAAAATGAGAAGAAGATTACTTGAACACACACATTGCCAACATACTACACAGGGTTCAGTGTTAAACCCCCCAAGAGAGAGATATCTATACCAGTTCTTATTTAAACATGCCAACACCCAGGTGAGAACTGCCAGGTCAGAAATAAAAAACACCAAACACAGGATCGTGTGGTCCCCGGCTGTGTGCTCTCAATGAGAAGTGAGGAATTAACCGCAGTTAGAGAAGCTGTTTAATCTTAGCCTCCTTAGGAGGAATCACGTACCCAAAGGGTGGCGCGTTGCGACTGGTCCCACTGGCCAAAGCTCCGCCTCCCACCGACCCCTGGAATACCATCCCATTGGCTTAGCTTGACAATCTGCAAAGAAGCCATGGAGAGAGGATCAAAATCCAACTCATAAACAAAGGGAACATAGAGAACTTGCATACTTTGGATCAACCCTTTGGCTTTTTGTCGAGAGCAGATGTGCCTTTTACTTCTTTGACACTTTTGAGACGGTTTGATGAGCCATTGATGAGAAGAGCGGTCCATACAGCCTACCTCGACCTGGCAAAGGCCTTCAGCACAATACCCCCATCAGGTATATCATGAAAAACTCCATCAGCAGATCACAAACCCATACATCACAAGAGATGGGTTGCATGGGTGCTAAGTGACAGATCCCGGGGTCAGAGTTGTGAGCCATGTCGGGCTCAAAAGCCTGTCACAAGTCAGTGCCCACAGGGAGGGCTCTCTCCTCCACTCACATTCGACTCTGCTTTTCTGAAGTACAAGCAAGCACAGGACAGTATAGCTGGTTGACAATTTGCAGATGACGGCTACACTGCAACTGGGCGTACAGTCAACACATCTGACACAGATATCCCTTCCGAAAGGCCTCCACAGAAATGGATAACTGCCAGAGCAAAACCGCCAAGTTAAAGTTAAAGAAAAAATGCATAGTCATGCCCTTTGGGAAAAACAAGGTTATAGCTACCATATATGGTGGCAACAGACTGACAGAAGAAGGGTCATCAGGGATCTGGGGACCCCAGTTGCTTAGCACTTTCGTTTTGACACTCATAGTGCTAAAGTAGTTAGGAAAACCACCTGATCACCTGACCACTGATCATTGAGGATTCAATCTAGATCATCATCATCCTGTACTCATCACCTCATCACTCATTAGACCTATGATTGAGTACAATGCCCCCACGTCGGAATATCTGACCCAACAGCTGGAAGGCAGCCAAAAAAGTTCCTCACCAAAAGGATAGGGGTCTCAAAAAAAAAATATGTCTTGCCCTACTTGAAAGAACTCCACTCTCTATTCAGTCTACCAGTCTTGCTCATGAGTGACCTGTGCCTGACATATGACATATAAGGCCATGTTGATTTGAATTTGATGAATCACAAAAAAAATCTAATAGATCCTCAGAACAAGGGTATGGAGACTTAAACCTGATTACGGTTATTAATAGAATGTGCTGAGGGACAGATTCATCACCCAGAGACTGCTGTGGAACAAAATCCCGGTACATGTGAGGCAGAGAGCACCTCGCTGGCCTTGTTCAAGAGAATCTTGAATGGAGGGGGGAGATACGCCAGATATACCCAGGATTACTTCAAGTCACTGCTTGACAGAGGCACAGCAAAAATAATAGGCGTTTTTTTGTTCAAACTAAAGGGCGAAAGCCACATAACTAGGCTAGGCTTTATAAATGCCCTTGGGCAGATAGCCTAGTATGAACCTATGAACCTAGGAGGGCACCAGCACTAAGGTCTCTCAACACAGTCTCACAGTATGGGGCCAGTGGTTGTCATGACCTTGTCATATGACCTGAGACTCAATGACTTGACTACGATCCTTGGACTTGATTATGAAGCGAGGCTCAAAGCCTGCGCAGGTATTTAGCCCAGACCTTGGATGACCCAGACCATAGCACTCTAGAATGATGCCACAATACAGTTGCCCTTTGACAATGATTAGACATTGGCTTAAAATCTGATGTCATTCAAAGGGGATCCATCACACTCTGCCTGATGACACCAATTTGGTAAACGCCAAGTTGCTTCTCCTGTTTGGCCGGCTGGCACCTGTGCACCTATAGCGCCGATATTAAAAGGCTCTTGCCATTCCCCATAGTGCCTTTCAGGCAAGGTCCCCCCAACCTACCAATTCAAAACACAAAAAGGAAGGGAAAAGCAAAAAGCTGAAAAACTGCCGGTAAAAAAGCCCTCAAGATGCAAACTCAACTCTTCTCTTCAGTATGATTGTAGTCGTATGTTCGTGAACAGGTGCCAGAAACCTGTCTGTGGCTCCTGAACCTTCCCAGCACTATCAGGTTTCACTCAGCATGCTGGACAAGCCAAAATACGACACACTCTGGCCCGAGGGGGTGTCCATATTCAAGAAAGGAGGGAACACTCAAGGTTGGTCAATGCAACGACCCTATGCATCGGAGCAATTCCAGATGCAGGCAGACCAGGCAAGACTGTCAGTATCAGGGGCCTGCTCTGCTCCTCTCCTGCAAACTCAGCTACTCCTGCCCTACGGCTCTCTCTCAGCCTTCCATAAAATCTCTAAATGTATACATCAACACCAAAATACTAGGTGACTTCAACTACCCTAATGACTTGGGAATCCTAAACTTTACTCCAAACACTTAAGCCCAAAGGTATACACTCTCATGCCCCTAACTCACTAGCCGAACAACTACTGAGACCATAAACACAAGGGAGAAACATTGATCATCATCACAACCTAAGGGATCTCTAATGTCACCTCACAAAGTATACCAGATGCCTGTGATTCACTATCATAGTGTTTCTCGCTGGAGGTCACCAACACCTATATTTAAAAACTAAAAAGACCACAGTGAAAATCCACAAATAAAGAACGCCACACTTCTAAAAAAACTAGTACCCTTCTTAAGGCTATCCACAGTGTGGTAAACATTACAGCCACTGGGCAGTATTATCTCACTGGTCTACCAGCAAATACAGACTAATCAGGATCAGGCAATCCAAACAAAACTAAGACTATACCAAAGCCCCACTGAAATCTGGTGGACCCAAGCCAAGCGACGCGTCTCACACAAAAAGCTAAAACAAGAAACAAGCAAGAGAGCAAATCCTTGAAAGTGCTCACAACTTTCATCATTATAAGTAAAACCAACAGCTCTCATAAAATTATCCAAGGCAATTTTGAATAGAAAATCGCCAAGGACTCAAAAGACAATAATAAGGCCTTCCAGCTATGTTAGAAAACCTAGAGGAAACTCCCAGAACTGCTCAGCATTATAAAATCAGAATGAAGTGATATGAACCTAAGAGCATTGCCAACATACTGGCATTTAGGCTCAGTGCAAACTCCCCAATAAAAAGGAGAGAGATATCTATATATGTTCCCCCAAGCCCCTCAAAAACCTAGGACACAACTCCCAGAACTGCCTCTGCCAAGCAAAAAAATGCATCCATGGGACCGGATGATGTCCTCGCCCAACTCTTGTAGAACTCAATGAGGAATTATTAAACCACCAAAAAAGTTAGGACAGTTAATTCATACAGCACCTCAGGATACGCACTCCAAGGAGTGGCGACGGCGCACTGTGGTCCCCAAAACACACTGCATGCGCCTCTCCCACCCTCCCGATTACTATCCCTCCCATTAGCTCAGCTTATCTGAAAAGAACCCTTGAGGAGAGGAATGGAACTTAATCTTATGACATAGACAAAAGGAAAGACTTTGATGCAGACTAGTTACTTTGTCAGCTGATTTGTCACAAACAGATTGCTTAGTTGACTTTTTATGACTTTGTAGAAGGCACATATGGAAACCTGATGAGGGAAAGGCAGTCCATACAGCCTACGGCGACCTGGCAAAGGCCTTCAACACACACAACCAAACCTATCAGCATCAAACTCATCATTGCATGGTTAAAGATGGGCTGCATGGGTGGCTAAGGACAGTGGCCACAGGGGAGCCATATCAGAGCCATGTCAGACTCAAAGCCTGTCACACAAGGTGTGTCCCACTGGGCTCAGTCCTGGGTCAGTACTTGTTCCTTGATTGTAATCCCTGGAAGTACAAGCATTTGCAAAGGGGGAGGAGTGACAGAAGTTTGCAGATGACTGCAAACTGGGCCACAGTCAAAAACACACCTTCTGTCACAAGTGGTTCCGAAGGGCCTCACAGAAATGGATAACTGGTGCCAGAGCCATGGCTAAAAAGTAACAGCCCAAGAAATGCATAGTCATACCTGGAAAAACAAGGCATTCCTAGCTACCATATATACCTCAATCCACCACTGACAGAAGACTGAGTCAGGGAGGATCTGGGGACCCAGACTGACACGTTCACTTTGGAAATGTTGTTAAAGTAGTTAGAAAAACTTTCTACATTGCCTGAATGGGATCATCAAGGACAGTCATCTGATGTCATCATCCCCTGTCATCCCCTGTACTCATCATCCATTAGATGAATGATTGAGTACAATAGTCCATTCGGAATGTCTCTGACTCCAACACCTGCAAAAAGGTAAAAAATTCAAAAAAGCTCATAGGCAAAAATAAAGGGGTCAAAAATATGTCTTATGCACTGATGTATCTCTTCTCACTCTCTATCTTATAGCTCTCATAGCTTGCTTGACCTGTGACCTGTGCCTGACATATACCATGTCATGACCCAGATTTGATGAATATGCTTCACCTCAAAAATTCCACCTCAAAAATCTACCACTTGGGCTGGACACTTAAGTAGGGAGACTTAAGCTTGAGAATGTGCTCAGGAAGACTTCATCACCCAGAGACTCCCTATGCTGGTAAAACAAAACTCGCACATGTGAGGCAGAGCACTCAAGGCCTTCCTTAAGAGGAGGGAGAACCAATGGATGGAGAGAATCGCAGATATACAGGATTACTTCAGTGTCACTGCTTGATGAGAGGCACAGCAAAATAATAGGCATATAGTTTCATCAAACTAGGGTGGCTTAAAGCCATAACTATGGGCTAGGCTTATAAATGCCCTTGGGCAGATAGCCTAGTATGAACCTATGAACCTATAACTCTCATAAAATAAAACTAATGTTTGAACAAGATATCGGATGCTGGAGGTGTAAAGTAAATCTGAAAAGAGATTGGCAACATATGTTATTTGATTGTCATTTACTTAAAACTTAGTGGGAAAAAGTAAATAATTTTTTTCAAACAATTTTTAATGATAACTTTCAGTTGTCTAAATGTTTAATTTTGTTTAATGCTTCTATATCACAATTTGTTCCTAGAACAAAATTTTCAATTTTATGGACTCTCCTTGCATTGCACATAAGATAATTGCAACAAACTGGAAGAGTAAATCATCACCATAATTTAAAGATTGCAGACATATGGCTTTGCCTGTTTCTCAAATGGAATTAACAATTATTAAGAAGAGAACAGAAAAGTATACTTCTTCTTCTTCTTCTTTCGGCTTTTTCCCGGTCAGGGGTCGCCACAGCGGATCACCTTGTCCGCACATTGAATGGCAGTGGAGTTTTACGGTGTCGAGTTGCCAGCCCGGCGCCCAACCTTCCACAGAAGGCACACGCACACCTAGGGCCAATTTAGAGTGTCCAATCCACCTGCAGCATGTCTTTGGGATGTGGGAGGAAACCGGAGCACCCGCGACCACAGGAGGACATGCAGACTCCGCACAGAAGGCACCCCAGCCGGGGATCGAACCGGAGAACCTCTTGCTGTGAGGCAGCAATGCTAACCACTGCACCACCGTGGCCGCCCTAGAACAGAAAAGTATACTACTTACTATAATTCTTGGCAAAAAGTTGTGGAAATATTAGAGAAATGACTGACATACTATACGAACTTAATCTAATTTCTGAAGACATAAACTGTAGTTATTAATTCAGAGACCCATGTAAATAGTTTATTTTGTTGGTTTGTTATGTTCTTTTTCATATGGTCATTTATGTTGTTAACCAAAAAAATGTATGTTTATTTTTCTATGATAAGGCAATTCATATTTTGTTTTAAAAAGTTAAATCAAAATATTTGAAAGTAAAGAGTATTCATCCTAGGGTTCAAAGACAAAAGATTACTGTCTTGTTTGAGTGACCATAAATTGGAAGGGCATAAGAAATAGTAATACAAAATTATATAACAGTTACCTGTGATACAATGTAATCATTGTTATAGGTGGCTGCAATGATGACTCTAGGTCAAGTGAATCAAAGTTTCAAGAAACTATGACACATTTGATTTAAGTAAAATCTATGGATTTAAACTTTTTTTTTGTGATATTTCCCGATCTTGGACTTAAGGGTAGAATGCATTTAAAATCATTCACAAACATTATTAGAAAAGAATCCTTGAAAAAATCTGTTCAACTATGAGAAAATTTTAAAACAAGTATGCTTGTTTTGCTAATGATTTGCTGCATTTGAGCCATTTGGGTAATTGGTGTTGTTTATGTCTTTGACCAAACTAGTTAAAACATTTTAGGATGGAGGATGTGACAAATATGAATTGGAAAAGGAACTTAAAATGATCATTAAATAATATGTGAAGTATTAATAAAAAACAGCTTATTTAGAAAATGTTTATTTTGTTCTATTTATAACTGAAACTTGGTTGAGTAGTAATAATAATCTAGTAACCATCCAAGGTTTTACTGGACATCATACTTATAGATCTAATGAAAGGTGGGAGGAGTATCCATTTATATCTCTACCAAGATTACTTCTGTATTAGTTTCAAATGACAAAATGACAGAGTTTATGACTGTGGTGGATGTAAGAATATGGCCCTCTTCTATTGTTCACCAAATTTACCTAAAGGGCTAGATGTTGAGTTAAGTGAACAAATAATTCCTTGTTTTGAAAAGGATTATGATTTAATTGCTAGTGATTTTAATAGTCCAAGTATTGGCTGATCAATGCATCTTTCATCTAGTAAAATGGAAAATAAGATCTTAAGTGAGAGTACCTCGTAGGAATACTCGTAGATTATAACTGAGGATACCAAAAAAGTGAGATACTGGATACAGCATGGCACCCTAAGAAATTAAAATCTAGAATTTGTAGTACATATCTACAGTTGGACAACTCTGACCATTTGCCTGTAATTTTTTTAAGTTTTGACATTTAATTTATTAATAGTCAATGAATGGGGGCAAGTAAAACAACTTGTTCTAATGGTTAAGGTGTTTGCCTTGCAAGTACAAGCTGCAGGGTTTGAGTCTCACAAGGGATAATTGGCTAGGCTTAAAATGGCTCGCAAGGCAGTTAGCTTAGTACTAATCTATAGCTCAGACGGCATAGTGGTAACTTGCTGTGGATATGGTGTGCAGTGTCCTGGGTTCAAGCCTTGCAAGGGCCGATAGCCTAGTACTAACCTATGAACCTATAAATATTGTGGGAAGAAATATCCAGGGAATTGTTATGGCTAGGCTTGCATAGGCCATAGGGCCAATAGCCTAGTACCAACCTATGAACCTATACATCAGATTTGACAGCTATTAAAACTGAAATCTTACAATGAGATTGTGATCCTGAGATGAAAAGTAAAACAATATGTGAAAACAGGGATATTTTATAGTTACATAAGAAGTTTGATTGACTCTTTTGTTCTAACAGGTAGTTCTACAGGAATGGAAGCATTTTAGATCCCCTTGGTGGAGTAGAAAACTTGAATCAGTCAGAAATAAAGATGGGTAGCTAAATGGCTCACTGATAGAACCTACTCAGTCAAAATAGGGGAAGCCATCTCTAGTAGTAGACAGGTGACAAGTGGTGTACACCAAGGATCGGTCTTGTGGTCTCTACTGTTTGGGATATACTTGTATTAGGTACAAGACAAAACCAGTGGTCTGTGGCTGACCAAGGTTGCAGATGACAGCAAGCTGGGTACTGTCTTAAATTCCCCTAGTGATGTGAAAATCCTCCAAGATGGCCTTACCCAAACTAATGACTCGTCCCAAAAGCATGGTTTCAAACTGAATGCCAAGAAATGCATCATTATCCCCTTTGAGGAAAATGGCATCCCCAGTAATTATCACATTAATAACAACATACTAAGCATGCAATCAGTCATGAGGGGCACCCAGCATGATAGTAACCTGGCTTTTGACCACCATGTTTCTCCATTGTACAGAAGGCTTTCTACATGGCCCACCTCATAACTAAGGGTATTTCATCCAGGAACAAGGAGGTCATAACATCCCTGTACTCTTCCCTTATCACACCCATTATCAAATGCAATGCCCCCTTTGGCATGTACCTTGCAAAGCACATGCAGTAGCTGGAGAGACCACAGAGATTCCTGATCAGGAGAATCCAGGGTCTCAAACACCTATCCTATACAGATAAGCTAAAAGCCCTGTCCCTCTACTCAGTCTCATACAGACTGCTCAGAGGTGGCCTGTGTCTGACATACAAGGCCATTTCAGACTCAGCTTTGATGGAGATGCTGCTTATCCGTAAGTCAAACTCCACTCGCACAACCCACGTGCAAGGCCTTAACCTGGTCTCTGACATTACTAGAACTTGTTGGCAGGATAGATTTGTGTCCCAAAGATTCTACCATCTGTAAAATAGACTCCATCTCCATGTCAAGCAGAGTACCTCTCTAGCCCTCTTTAAGAGGAACCTGGATGACTGGATGGGAAACAGAAAATACATCCCTGGGATCCCACCTGTGTCCCCGCTGAACAGGGGAAACAGGTGCTGACTTTGAGGGAACATGGATGAAATTCTTGGCTAGGCTTATAGGGGCCTCCAGGCCAATAGCATAGTATCATTCTGTGAACCCATGAAAAAATGTTTAGGCACTTTAGAACTCATCCAACTGTGAGAAATATGTGTACTAATAACTTTAATAAATATTTCATAAGATTAGTTGAAGAAAATAGGATTGTTTATTAAATAAAGTTAGCATCTAGTATACTTTATAATACAATGGGATTGCTTAAACCTATGGTTTGGATGTTGCATCATGTTTAGTACTAAGAGACGGTTCTGAGCATATAACTGACCCTGAGATCTTCTGTAATTTGTTTGTGGATGGTTTCTTTGGTAGATCCCCCTGGTATTGACAATGATTTTAATTTCCAAACAAATTTAGCTGGCAGCTGTCCACAACTAATAGAAGAACATATGCAACTATCTTTCAATTGTATTGTGAAAAGGGATGATGATAAAATTGGGATTTAATTCAAGAAATAAGGAAATAATGAGAATTTAGACATGGAGCCTTAAGGAGAATAACAGACATGCAGAACATTATATTCATAAAGTTGTAGAAAGTCTACTAAGAACTAAGCCAGTGCAAGAATGGAGAAAGGAGATTCTGCCACTTGGCAGGCTACAATTAGGGATACATAAAATAGGCAAGAGGAGGTTGGAATTTACTGGAAGAAGCTGGTAAAGGGGCCAAAGTATTGGAAGCAAATAATTAGAGAAGAAACAGTAATAGAATGGGAAGTGGCCAAAAAGACATTTGGATTGCAGGCTAATGATTGCCTTCCCTATCAGAGACTGATATCTGAGTATAGGCAAAGAGAAAGGGATGGGGAATCCGACCTGCTCTCGTTGACTTTTTAATTGAATCTAGAACAGAAGTTGATGTTTATTTATTTTTTATTTATTTATTTTACATTTGTTGACCAAGATAGTCCAACTGGATTAATGTCCATTTTCAGTGGAGGCCCGGGGAGAAAAGCTCCAAGGTAGACAGATACAGTAATAATAAAGAAGACATATTACAGATGAGATATTTACAAATGACATAAGCAGACATGAATTAGTCAATATCACAAGTTCGAGTCACCCCTGGTAACAGTCAGGGGAAAAAAATAACAGTAATTTGATTAATAGATTATATACATTCATGGTGAGAGTTAGCCAGGCTTGTTACAGTGGAAAAGCCAGTTTAGTGCCAGATGTTTGTGTTTAGCCTTGAATTGGGATAGGGGGAGAGTAAAGTAATGTTAGCTGGAAGGAGGTTCCATGCTTTGCCTGCAGATTTTGCAAAGAGGAAGTCACCGGCTACATTGTTAATTTTAATTGTCTTAATTTGTAGTCTGTTTAAGAATCAGAGCAGTCTTGGATTGTTGTGGGGGGTGATCATATTTTTAAGAGCTGGTGTGTTATCTGGATAATAGATGATTTTATTAGCCATAATCAAAAGGTTATATTGGATTAGACTGGGAAGTTCTAGCCACCCAAGCTGTTTAAGGTTGATGCAATGGTGTGTTCTAAAAGGTAGGCCAGTGGCAAACCTGGCTATGTGGTTGTAATAGATTGAGAGTCTATTAAGTACATTTTTATTTAGATTAGAGAGAAGGGGGTATGCATATAAAAGTGTTGAAAGCAGGTGGGAGCGAGCTATGGCAACCATAGCCAGAGGGGTTAGGAAGGCTTTTATTCTATACAGTGACCCTAGTTTTTTATTGATGGTTTTCATCGTTTGGTTGACATGAAGATCAAATTTTAAATTATTATCAATTATTACTCCTATCAGTTTTGTAGAGGAGTTGGGGTTGATTATTGTGCCATCTTTTGCATTTATGGTGACGGTAAACGGTGTGGACCTTTGTGTTGAAGAGAATAGCAGAATTTTAGTTTTTTGGGATTTAGCAACAGTTGACGTTTGGAGAGCCAGGTTTCTATAGTATTAAAGGTGGCTTGGGTAACAGACCTTAATTCTGAGGGAGATGTGGCTGAGCAAATCAGGTTATCTCAAGGGTGTTAGGTAATATAGTAGGCACATGGACAGCTTGTTCTGCCAGAGGACTGCCTGCTGCCTCCCACTGAGGTGTATTGCTTGGCTAAATACTGGTATTTAGGGACAGATAGATTGTTTTTTTTGAATCAATTCAAGCAGGATCCACCCAAATGCCTTTGAAGAAGATCCAAGAAGATGAGAGATATTATTGATCAATGTTACAATTAATAATGGTATTGGTATGCTAGTAGGCTATGGGTTGTGTTGTGTTGTGTGGACGGAAGATGTTGGGTGTATTGGCCATGAGGTGATTCTGTGGTAAGTGGTGCAGTTGTTTATTTATTATGCATTTTTCCATAGTCTTAGCTAGTGGTGAAAGTATAGCTATCGGTCTGTAATTGGAGAATTGAACAGGAGGAACCCTCCTTTGGATTACATATTACATAGGATGTTTTGGTAATGGTTGGATTTTCTGCCCTCTGCTATGGTGTTAGTAAGTATACTGGATGATAGATAGTCAGATCAGATTGATTTTGAAGGTACCCAGAGGGAGTTGATTGATCAGCTGTGTGGGTGGTTTTTTTTTTTTTCAAAGGTACGGGATAAGTGATATGGACACTGGACACTGGAAGGAAAGAGAGTAGGTTTATTATAGGGTGGTGGTCAGAGCTTGAAACCTGGGAGGTAGTTGGCTAGCTAGGGCTTGAATAGTCTCTGTAAAGAAATGGTTAAAACTGTCTGAGACATCCTCAGGAGATTTATCAATGGTAGTGATGGGGATAGGGGCAGACATTTTTCTAGGATGGAGTAGATTATTCAGACCTGCCCAAAGCTTCTGAGGATTGTTCTGGTTTGCTGTCTGTAAATTACAATAGTATTTTTTGTCTTGTAGAATGGATTTTTTTAGTGTCATTCCTAGCTTGCCTGTATTTAACATGATTGTAGGGGTCTTTAGTGGGGTGCCATAGAGCCCAGATTTTGTTTCTGCTGGAAATCTTTAGTCCAGATTCTTTAGACAGCCATGGGGCAGTTTTTGTCTTTGTTCACTTAGAACGGGCAGGTGCATGCAAGTCAAGGATATCAAGAAATCTATTGTTAAAATATGCAACTGCCTCTTCTAAGGGGAGGCGTTTTAACATAGACCAGTTACAGGAGTAAAGTTCCTGTTTAAATTTGACAGGGTCAAAGTTTACTTTGTTTCTGACTTTCCTAAGTAAGGATTGATGAGGATTAACGACTTTTTGCTTAACTATATAAGTAAAAAGGTGATCATTCAGATCATCAGGGAGGTTACCAGCAGTGTACAGTCGGGGGTTACTATTTACAAGTACCCAGTCTAGTAAGCTTTCTTTATGTTTGGGATTACCTAGCCTGGTTGGGGTGGTTATGATTTGAGTAAATGCCTGCAGATTGATGTGGGTGGTAGGGATTCTGAGGAACAGATGGCCCAGTCTATGTTAAAGTCACCAAGTAATAGGGTTTCCTGAGGTTTATAAAGGGATAGTTATTAGGGCATATAAAATATTGCCATTTGGCACTGTGGAAAGGCTTTTCTATGTACTGATTGTCTAAAAACAAAATGAAATCTTCTCTACTTGGGGGAGGGATCTCAGTGGTTAAGCCAGATAGATCCAATGGCTATTTTTGAGAGGAATGAGTGATTGTTTGTACCTTTGTTTTGTTTATCTCTTTCAAAAACATTTAACTGAAGGTTTTGTTCTGAAAATCTTTTAGGAGGCCATTGTTGTTCCAGTACATGAAAAGTACTCTGGTATTACTATCTGTCATTATAAAACAGTTAGTTTGATGTGTATCCTGGGGAAGTGTTTTGAAAAGGCCCTTAGTTTATATTTTAAACATATGTTTAGTTTTTCTATTGATATATATCAACATGGATTTATTCCTGGAATATGTAGTCTATCTAATTTGGTTAACAGCTGTGAATATATAGTAAATGTGTTGGACAAAGTCTTAACTATAGATGTGGTCTGTTTAGATCTAAGGCTTGTCATACTGTTCCACATTCTGTTTTCATTGATATACTGACCAGGACAGATATGACCGTTTTTGTAGAGACGGGTTATAAATTGGCTGGCAGGCTGGAGATCCATAGTTAAGATTAAGAATAAATTCTCCAGAAATGTGTCCAGTAAATGTGATATTCCTCAGTGGTCAGTTTTTAGACCGCTGCTGTTTAGGATGCTTATGCGATTGTACAATATCTAAACTAATTTGAGTAAATTTGCAGATGATTTAAAGTGGGAGGTGTGATGACAAATGTAGTACACAGAGTAGACCATGAGTATTTGCAAACCTAGATGAATAAGTTAACCATGTGGGTACAACACAAGGGTATGAAATTCAGTAATAACAAATGCTATTTTGTTGTCAATAATAACAGTTATCTGTACGCCTTGGATAACTCTATTTTTCTCTCAGTTAAATTGAGGATTTAGGTGTAATTGCTGATTCATCTCTCTCTTGACTTTCATGTGAATTGTGTTATTAGAAAGTGTTATGGATTAACAAAGAATATTTTATGACCTTACATCTAAGGACAGAGTTGTTATGATAAAGTTATTTTCTCTCAGTATCCACCCTATGATAGAATATGGTGGGTATTTTACTAGGGATTTTATAGCTGGCTAAGCTTAAGTGTCTTCAAAGAACATTTACTAAACATAGCTGGATGTAAATCCTTACCACATGTGATGCAACTTCAATATTGATCGCGCTATTCAATAGTTTATATTTTGTTAAGGGCTGATTTAATTTTGGTATAGAAGTACACTTAGAGCAAAGCATTTTCTAAAATGTTGGGAGTCATTTTTATCATCCATATTCTAAATACTTAGAAAAATAAATTATTAGTTCATTTACCTAGTGATGGTTCAAAATTAAAGTCTTTGTTCTTTCATTTTATGGCTGATAAATTATGAAATACTCTACCTACAGATATTAGGTGTGCAAATAATTTATTAATTAAGTCATCACTAGATCTGCGGTTTAATCATTTTATGACACGCAACAGGGTCTAAATTAAAGCAAGCCCTTAACTGGCCCTCGTAGACTCCAGACTTGAAAAACATTTAATGGGATCATTGAATTATAAACCCCTGCACCACCCACTGTCTAGCCAGCTGGCTTACAGACAAGTCCCAAAAAGTATTAGCAGGAGATTCTTCTTCCACAAAATGGCTGGTTACTAGTGGGGTGCTTCAGTAGGGGGCCAGTCCTGTTTTGCATGCACTTCCTTAAGGTCAGAGCTAATGTTAAGGTGTACTGGCTGACCAAGTTTTCAGATGATTGCAAATTGGGTGCAGTCACTGAATCTCCCCAAGACACAAATATCGACCAAGAAAGCCTGATGCAGGCTAATAACTGGTGACAGAGTCATGGTCTAAAACTCACTGGCAAAAATGGCATTATAGTATCTTTCAGAAAGACAGCCATTCCAGCAGACTGCTACACTGACAATACATCCTTAAGAGTCGACTCTGTAGTCAGGTAACTGGGAAAGCATGTAGACAGTAATCTGGCATCTGACCATCATGTGTCTACTGTAGTGAGGAAAACATTCTGTTTGTACAAGTTATAAGCATGGAGGTAACATCTAGATCCATACGTGTCATTGTTCTATTATAATCTGCTCTCATAACACTAATCATGGAATACAAGCCGACTCGGTATGTACCTACATCTGGCCTAGAAAGCATCCTCTCATCTATCCCCAATGAGCCTATTACACATCTATAAAGAAATAGTATAAGGAACACCCAATGCAGAGACCTAAATCGTGCCTTCAACATAAACACAACATGCTGGAGGGACAGGTATGTGCCTCATTGGCTCCCCATTCTCTGGAACAGGCTCCCCATCTATAAGCAGAGTTCATCCCAGCACTTATTTAACCAAAACTTGGATCAGTGTATGGGAACCGTAAATGTACCCCTGGTCTGGCACCTATGTCATTATTACAGAGAAGAAGATTTTAAATGTTCAGTCACACATGCCCAGGTGTATATTCCCCCACAGGACCATTGGGAAAGCAAACCTACTGAATTTTATTTATTTATTTATTTAGTTAGTTAGTTAGTTATTTTTTATCTTCACCTTTTCCAAAATCAGCTTTAACATGAGTAGTATAACAGGGGAACACAATGAACTGCAAAACAAAGATGCTTCAGAAAGTGGCCAATACACTTTAAACTGGCTGGGTTATGAAAATATCTGCAAAAGATTTCCAAGTGAATATCCGGAGTTTACTAGCCTTTATTGCCATTTTAATCATTAAAGTACTAAAGTATTTAACTGTTTCTCCCATCCTGCTTTTAATCTTCTTTTCTTTCAGACAATTATTGCACTTAATTAAAATCTTTGTGAAGTTTTACACAGATACAGGCATTCATAAAATTTGAAACATGTTAAAAATTAAACAATGCATTTTAAAACAATATACAATATAAAGACAGTTGTCTGAATTTTTATTTTATACATTTATTTATTTATTTATTTATTTATTTATTTATTCATTTGTTGACCGGGAGTGTCCGACTGGACGTGGGTCCATTTTCAGCGGAGGCCCTGGGAGAAAAGCTCCACAGTAAAATAAACAGACAGTAGTTACATTGGATTACATAGTGATTAACAATTTACATAGCAATTACTTACAACATATTTACAGATGAAGAACATAGTACATCAGTAGACAGCTAGAATCTTTATCTGTGAAGTACATAACAGACATTAACAAATGTTACAATAAGAAGTTCCTGCTGTATAAGTACTAGGCTTATGAGCATCTGAGCTTGCTATAATCAAGGTAGTTAGTGGAGTGGAAAGAAGGGTAGTGGTTGGATGGGGTGGGTGATATTAGAGTGGGAGTTGCAAGGGCATAGCCAGCATGTTTTTACGTGCGCTTTTAGTAAAGTTTTGAAGTGGGTGCATGATGGTATGGAGGTAATTGTGGGTGGGAGGGAGTTCCATAATTTGGCTATGGTACAAGAGAATAGTGCTTCACCAGCAGAGTTATTGGTTTTAGTGATCTGCAAGCGATTTTTGTTGCTGGATCTTAGTGGTCTGGTGGTGCAATAGGGTTGGAGTAGATTCTGGAGGGATGGGACATTTAGTGGATGGTTTACTAGTTTGTGGGCGAGTGAGAGTTGATACCATTGAAGGAGGTGAGGGAGTTCAAGCCAGCCCAGTTCAGCAAGTGAGAGACAGTGGTGACTACAGTAGGATTCCCCTGTGGTGAATTTGGCAATTTTGTTGTAGCAGGTCTCTAGCTTGTTTAGATCGCATTGCCTTAGGTTGGAATATATTGGAGAGGCACAAAGTAGGGTGGAGATAAGGTGGGAATTTTCTATAGAATTCTTTGCTGCTTTGGTGAGAAGTTGCTTATTTCTGTATAACGCTCCTAGTTTTTTTGTGGACTTTTTTTATGGTCATGGATATGTGAATGTCAAATTTTAGTTTATTGTCTATTTCCACTCCTAGCAATTTGGTGTGTTCAGTTGGGTATATAGTGGTGTTGTCTTTTGCTGTGATGTTAATGTGAGAGTTGTTTTGAGTATGTTTGGTGGGTTGGAAGATGAGTAGTTTAGTTTTGTTTGGGTTGAGTATTAATTGGGCATCGGATAACCAAGTTTCAACAGAGGAAAAGACTTCCTGTGTGACTTTTTGCAGTTTGGGTAGGGACTGGGCTGAACAGATGATGGTCGAGTCATCTGTGTATTACTGTATGTATTGTAGGTTTGTCCCAGGGATTACTCCCGTGTCACTATTAGACAGAGGCACAGTAAACTAAACCTTAAAAAGGGCACAGTATACTCAAATCAAGGGGTGGGGTAAGCCATACAGAATCGGGCTAGGCTTATAATTGCCCCAGGGCAGATAGCCTAGTATGAACCTATGAACCTATGAGTGTGCCATGTGTGGTGGCAGAGGCTAGATTATTTGTGAAAACAGAGAAGAGTAGGGGTCCAAGGATGGATCTTTGGGGAACTCCTATGGAGACAGATAGTTGGGGGGATATGTCATTCTGCCATACAACGGATTGTTGGCGGTCAGACAGGTAACTCTGAAACCAGTTGGTGACTGATTGTGAGAAGGATAGGTTATTGAGGACAGAGATAAGTTGTTTGTGTGGGACCATGTCAAATGCTTTAGATAGGTCTAGGAAAGTAGCAGAGGAGAGATAGCCATTGTTTTTATGCTGAAGGATAGTGTTAGTAAAGGAGAGTAAGGCAGTACATGTTTTAAAATGAAAGTTAATACATAAGTTAACTACTTATTTACTTATCAAATTATGGAGGTAACAATCTTAGGTTCAAAGGTGATTACTGGGCTATTCAACCAAAGGTCTTTATAAACCTACTCATGTGTACCCGATATAATACTAGAGAAACCCAATATAAAGGATCTTGCATAAACTCAAGATCTTAGTTAGAAATGACTGCCCATATTAAGGAGGGTCATAAGTCAAATCCCAGGAATTTGCAGTTTCCCATACAGTCATCCAGGCTATGCTTAAACAGTGTCATAGAGGGGCTTTGTTTGATGTGAACTGGTAGCCTATTCCAAAGGAGCGTCAACCTCTGAGACACATATCTGCCTGTCCAGCAGGTTCTATTTATGTTGCAGGCCAGGTTAAGGTCACTGGAGTGGGTAACCCTTGTCCCATTTGACTTGCGAATGTGCAGCATTTCCATTAGGTTTGGATCTGAGATTGCTGTGTCCTGACAGAGTGCTCTTCAAACTATCTGGAGATATACAGAGCTGAGTATATTTTTCTGGCACTTCAGAGTTGTGTATTGGTAATTGTTGTTTGACTAATTTTATATCATTGCTGGCTGACTTCAGAGTTGTGCACTGTTATTTTTGCTTCACTTTATAGGTTTTCAGAGATCTCTGCTGAAGGTGTTGGTTTTCCCATACCCACCCTTCCTATTCCTGTGTTGTTGTTTAAATTTGCAGGCTTTTGCAGTTGCCCGCCCCCACTGTAGATTTGATCTGGAACACTCCCCCCAGTCCCATCTCTTTACCTCATTCTACCTAATAGACTCCTTCTGCACTTGTTTTTCATCATTTTTAATTTAATTGCATTTTTTAAACCGTTTGGTCTAACATTGCTACATACTCAAGTGTGCTAGCTTGCCCTGCATTAGAATTTTTTTACTGCTGTTTTAGCTACCTTTCCTGTAACTAGTGTAGTCCAGATTCAGATTTGCTGTATCCAGGACTGTATGTAAGCTTCTGATCCCCCCAAGCTTTCTGTGTTGGAGGGAAGCCTTCTAGCTTATCAGTGAGAGTGGTAAGCACTAGGTAACCTATCTACCACATAAGGAGTGGTTCTGGCCCAGAAATTGTAGTTATTGGCCGTGTGGGCAGTTTTTCCATCTCTCTCAACTTTCTGATTTAAAAGCCTGCATTTGCACTTGTTTCCCCCCTTTCCTGTAACTAGTTTAGTCCAGATACAGATTCTTAGTTTTAGCACTTGAATTTGCTTATTCGTGATCGGCACTTGTTTAGAACTTGTAAGCACTAAATAACCTACTAATTACTATAGCACTCAACCTTCCTCATTACCTAGAGGAAACCAGTTTTGGTACTTACTTTCCTCACTTGCTTAGAGAAAAACAGCTCTTGTACTCACTTTCCTCACTTATCTAGAGGAAAATAGTTTTTTATTCAGGCATGTCCAAGGGTCAGCTCCCAGTGTTCTCTCCTGTCTATCTGATGAATCTGGGCATCTTGGGGCAATGTAGAAATTGCCTCATGTACACAGACAACCCTCTCCTCCTACCACCCAACACTACAACCTGTGAGAGATGCACTTATCTAGCCAAACTGGAGGTAAAGCTCTCTCCAACCAAGACTGAACTTGACATTCAAGAGGAGAAGGTAAACACTTGAATCACACCACACTCATCACATAGTCTCACTAAATCTACACCACCAAAATCCACACATAGAGACACAAAAACAGTCAGGGAGGCTCTCAATAATAATCTGCTCAAGCAACAGAGACCTCCAAAGCAAAAATGCAAGCAACCTCCACCCCCCCAACACAACCCAAATGACACATAGCCTGCAGATTCAGTGTGCCACTCAACCACAGCCAATAAGGCAAAACAACGTACCCAACACACTAGTCATAGGTGACTCTATAGTCAGGCACACTGATGTCCCACTCACAAGACTAAACAAGGAGAAGGTTACTGTCAGCTGCCTGTCGGGTGCCAGGATCCGCCACATAACTCATGCACTCAGGTCACTCCACAACAAATACAAATATGACTCTGTCATTGTCCATGTTAGTGTGAACGACCTGAGATGTACCTCCCTGGACTACATGAAAAGAGACATGGAAGAGCTCTCCGATCTTGTAGCTCAGGCAGGTATGACCCTAGCCCTGAGTAGTATTCTGCCATCACCCAGATTGATGCCGCAGTACAAGGACAAAATGATTGACTTCAACAATTGGCTAAGCTTCTGGTGCCATTCTAAAGGGATCCAGTATCTGTCTGCCTGGGATGACATGGTCGACAGACCACGATACTTTGTCAGAGATGGCCTGCACCTATCACCCCTGGGATTCTGGATACTGGCTAAGGTTCTTGCCGCCCCTATAGTGCCTTTTTTAGGCAAGGTTCAAATGACAAATTCACCACAATAATAGGAACAGGCAAGCAAAAACTGAGGGTGATGCTACTCAATGCTAGAAGTTTAAATCTCAAAGTGCACTCACTCGAGGTGCTCCTTAAAATGGAGAACATCGATATCTGTGCAGTGACTAAGACCTGGTTCAAGGCTCCAGAGAGCACCCCTGCACTACCAGGCTATAACTCATACCACACTTTTTGGCCATCTAACCTGGACCGGAACACCAAAGGCGGAGGTGTGTCCATATTCATTAAGGATATCCCCACCTCCAGGCTAGTTACTCAGTATAATGCAGCTGAGGTTATCCAAGTGCAACTAACTCTGGGCAAAACTGCAATTCAAATTGTAGCTTGCTACAGATCACCCAGGATTCCCACTCCTCTTTTCTTGATGTACTGGAAAATATTTGGGTTCAACCAAACACCCTAATAATGGGCGATTTCAACTACTCCACCATTAACTACTCATGTACCAACTCCTTTGCTCAATGTTTTCTGGAATTCATAAACTCCAATGCCCTGGATCAACTTATCCACACCCCCACCAGGGGCAACAATATCCTAGATCTAGTCATTACCAACATGAGTGACCGGTGTTCCACACCTGAAGTCAAACCTCATTGATCCGATCTGACCATAAGCTAATTACCCTAGTTATCCACATCCTGTCCCCACCCCCCATTAAAGAAACCATGGTAAAAAATTTCTCCAAAGCCAACTTCATGCTTCTTAAGACAGAAGTGGTGAACTTCATGACACCCATGCAGATGGACAATACAGTTATGACTACTGAATCCTACACAAATGCACTTTATAAGCACTTACATGAGTGGGTAGATCGTGCTATCCCAAACAGAACCAAGACGTTATCCTCCAAAAAAAGGAAGCCAATCTGGTGGTCCTCTGCCATAAACAAACTGTACATCAGAAGAAAGAAACTGTTGCAAAAGAGAGTAAAATCCCAGGAGTGGAGGAGCTCCCTGCTCAGCCACAGTAAAAGCTGCGATCCCTGATAAAATCCACCAAAGCTAGTTATGAAAACAAAATCGTCACTGATTCTAAAGACAACCACAAAGCATTCTATAGCTATACCAAGAATCTCAATGGCAACACTCAGATCTGCTCTGAGTTACAGCAAAATGGCACTAAATATACAGACCCAACTGATATTGCCAACATCCTGGCAGATAGGTTCAGTGCTAACTTCACCCCCCTCTCACCCCCTAAAGAGCCCATCTCTATACTGGAAGAATGCAAAGTTCCTGTAATCACGAGTGCACAAGTAAAAACCACACTCTCCAAAGCCAAGAACACAGCATCCATGGGACCAGACAACATCCCAGGCTGAGTTCTACACAAGCTACAGAACGAACTGGCACACTACCTAAGTACCATGTTCACTCATAGCCTCACCTCAGGCTTTGTGCCTGCTGAATGGCACACAGCGACGGTTATCCCACTCCACAAGGGGGGAGCCACCATGGACCCCAGAAACTACTGCCCCATTAGCCTGACGAGCCTGGTCTGCAAGGCCATGGAACATATCATTATGGAACTTATAAACAAAGACATTGGTAATCTCCAAACTCTGGATCCCACCCAGTTCGGGTTTGTAAAAGGCAGATCTTGTCTCCTAAACCTGATAGACTTCTTTGAAGCAGTCACCAAAGTCGTAGACAAGGGTAAGGTGGTTTACACAGCCTATCTAGATCTTGCCAAGGCTTTCAACAGCATCCCCCCACTCTGGAATTATAGATAAACTCACTAAACTAGGTATAAATCCCTATGTCACAAGATGGGTTGCCAACTGGCTCACTGACAGAACCCACACAGTAAAAGTAGCAGACTCCAAATCTGACTTCAGACCAGTGACAAGTGGAGTACCACAGGGTTCAGTCCTGGGTCCTCTCCTGTTAGGATCTACTTCTCTGAAGTACAGGCTAACACAGAAGGTCTTTGGCTAATGAAGTTCGCAGATGACTGCAAACTAGGAGCCATAATCGAAACTTCTAATGATGTGGACATCCTACAAAAGGGCCTCACTGAGACAGATGCCTGGTGTCAAAGCCATGGCCTCAAGCTCAATGCCAAAAAGTGCATTGTCATCCCCTTTGGTAAAAACTCTGTATCCATGAACTACAACATAGGCAGTAGTATACTTAACAGCGAAAGTCTGATAACAGACCTTGGGACACAGGTGGACAGTAGTCTTTCCTTTGATAATCACACTGCCACAGTAGTCAGGAAATCCTTCTACGTGGCACACCTCATCACAAAAGGTTTCTCATCCAGAAAAAAGAGGTCATTGTTCCCCTCTACTCATCACTCATTAGACCCATTATAGAGTACAACACCCCTTTTGGTATGTACCTCACAAGACATCTACAACAACTGGAAAGGCTGCAGAAATACCTCACAAAGAGGATTACCGGCCTCAAACAGATGCCCTACGCAGACCGTCTCAAAAAACTCCAGCTTTACTCTGTCGCATATTGCCTACTCAGAGGTGATCTCTGCCTAACATACAAAGCTATGTCAAACCCAAAGCTGTTGGACATGCTCCACTTAAAGATATTCCAATCCCTCTGAGCTACATGCTCTAGGGACCTAAACCTTGTCACCACAATAAACAGAACATGCCGGAGGGATAGATTCCTGTCCCAGAGACTTCCCATACTCTGGAATAAACTACCTATCTATATCAAACAAAGCTCCTCATTAGCACTCTTCAAGAAAAATCTTGATGATTGGATGGGAAATAGGAAATTCACCCCGGGGATCACTTCTATGGCTCTGCTCGACAGTGGCACAGGAAAATGATTTTCTTGGGTGGCAAAAGCCAGGGTACCTTTTTAGCTGGGCTTGTATAGACCCCAGGGCTGATAGCCTAGTACCTACCTATGAACCTATGAACCTATGCTTTGTAGGCCAGGCACAAGTCTCCTCTAAGTAGTCTGTATGCTACTAAGTACAGTGACAGTGACTTCAGTCTGTCAGTGTATGACGTGCTGGAGACCCTGAATTTTCTTGGTTAGAAATCTCTGAGGTTTCTCCCATTGCTGCAGGTGCCTGGTAAAAAAACATTACATAGGTTTGTAGATTAGTATTAGGCTAACTGCCCTTGTAAGCCATTTTTTTAGTGTAGCCAATTACCCTATCTGAGAATTTAAACCCAGCACTTTGTGCTTGTAAGGCAAACACTTTAACCATTATGTCAAACAAGGATTCTGATTTATTCTGACAAAAAATCAATAAGCGGTAGAACTTTAGTCCAAGGTTTCTCCTGAATATTCCAAGATATATTCTGCTTTCTTTTATTCTAGTCTCTTTGAAGACTGCTTGTTTTAACAATGACAACAATTCTTCAAACTGAGGTGGTGGTAAGTTTTTTCACTTCTTTGTTATGTTTTTTTTTTGCCAAAGCCATAATAGTCCAAAGTAAATATTGGTTTCATTGTCTGTTTCAAAAAATCCTGTTATATTAAATTGTCAAAGAGAATGTGCCAAACCGTAATGCTCTTAAAATGTCTTCTACTTTCTCCCCAAGAGGTTTTATTTGTAAACATTCAAAAAATACAAGTGACCAATCTGCATTACAAAGTTTCAAACACCTCCAACATTGTATGCCCTTGTTACTATTAAACTTGACTATTCTTTTAGGACAGACGTATATAGAAATTTCAAAGTGAAAAAACTCCAATATGTGACCATGAGGTGTATTTTACAGATTTCAATAACTGTTTTTTGCATTTAATAACTTTTTCATTCAGTAGTTAAATTTATATTATTAAAATAAAGTAAATGTTGGCTATTTAAAACGCTTACCCAGATAAACTCAATAGATATAAAATGTTCAAAAGGAGGGAAGCTTTAAGGCAGAATTTCCGCTGCAAAGATTATGGTAGCGCTAAAATGCTATGTAAGTGCCACACTAAATAACCAAAAGCATTCAATCCACTAGCAAAGTTCTTTAGATCCACACTCTGGTCAATAAATCCACATGTAAGGTGTATGTTCATACAAGCTGATAACACAAATAACTCAGTGGTCCAGCAGTATTCACTTCATCAACTATATCCACAAGGAAACGGATCGACCAAAGTAAATGAATAAATCACATGAATTTATTAAAAGACAAAAAAAACGGCAAGCGCTTTCACCTGTAGGCTTCATCAGGCCATTAACAGCTATACATTTAAATTATTTATATACCTTTGTAGGTATTACCGTCATATTAACTAATAGCGCATTTTATTATTCATTCAATACTATGAGGCATTATACAAAGCAAAAATAAACATTTACATAATATAAGAATTAATTTCTAAAATACTTTCCAGTTTACACTTTTAATATGCCCTACAAGATTCCATACCTATGTAAGGCATATACTTAACGATTTACACTTTTAATATGCCCCACGTAATACCATGCTTATGTGAGGCATATTCTTAAAGCAATAATTTAACTTAATATTAAAAACATGACTTTCAATACGTATCACATACACTAAACGCACAAACTGAAGTATTAGGCCTGCCTATACACTAATAAATATATAATAAAACTCAAGTGTTTCATGAAAATGCAAAATTTAAAACCAACAACATCCATGGATGTAATAATGATTTCTCATATCTAGCATTATTAATGTAATATATACCGCTACTTTTAAACTCCATAAAACTAAGCATCATCAATGGAGATCATTAGATATAGCGATCCGGACTACTCCATTACACTATAATAACAGTGTATCTGCCTGAACAGGCATGATTAATTGAAAAAGTTAAAAAAGTGTCCTGGGATACCTACTGAAAGAATAAATCTAAATGCACGGGAATATAAAATATAATATATAATATATAATATATGAACTATGATAGCTAACAGCAATAATAACATATGATGGCTGCACTCCATAGTATGTAAAATATAAAACAAGTAAATTAGTAATAAAATAGCTATCATATCCTATTTAAATTTGTTAGCCTTTAGACTCCTGTCTTTTAGAATAGGTCTGATAGGAACTCTGTCATTAAGTCCTGGTTCACGATCTGCCCTTAGCCTGATAATCCATCTGCTTTCATTAAAAGTAGCGGCATATTAAAAGTATAAACTGGAAAGTATTTTAGAAATGAATTCTTATATTATGTAAATGTTTATTTTTGCTTTGTATAATGCCTCATAGTATTGAATGAATAATAAAATGCGCTATTAGTTAATATGACGGTAATACCTACAAAGGTATATAAATAATTTAAATGTATAGCTGTTAATGGCCTGATGAAGCCTATGGGTGAAAGCGCTTGCCGTTTTTTTTGTCTTTTAATAAATTCATGTGATTTATACATTTACTTTGGTCGATCCATTTCCTTGTGGATATAGTTGATGAAGTGAATACTGCTGGACCACTGAGTTATTTGTGTTATCAGCTTGTATGAACATACACCTTACATGTGGATTTATTGACCAGAGTGTGGATCTAAAGAACTTTGCTAGTGGATTGAATGCTTTTGGTTATTTAGCGTGGCACTTACATAGCATTTTAGCGCTACCATAATCTTTGCAGCGGAAATTCTGCCTTAACGCTTCCCTCCTTTTGAACATTTTATATAAATTTATATTATGTCCTAGGGTAGTGTGCTTCCAAAAGTTATCATTATTGTTACATTACAAGGCATAAGACTTATACAGTGCAGGTATTATAGTCTCTGTTTTATGTTCTTTATATATAATTTCATATATACCCTGAATTAAAACTGGATTATTTTTACACTGAGATTGTGATATTATGAGACATTTCTCCTGAGCATATGTTTTAACATAATGTAAATAAATTCAATGAAATGTTATTAGGAAGCACGGCTAGTCTTAATAAGGTCCCCTGGGTCAATAGCCTAGCAGTCTACTATGACTGTAGTGTGATACTTTAACTTTGATACTAGGTTACTATATTGCTATGATACTTGGATACTGTCATACTATGTTACTGATACAGTGTTACCCTGATACTATGACACTAAGATACTGTGATACTATGTTACTATGATACTGATACAGTGTTACCCTGATACTATGACACTAAGATACTGTGATTCTATGTTACTATGATACTAATACAGTGTTACCCTGATACTATGACATTAAGATACTGTGATATTATGCTACTATATTGCTATGATACTAGCATACTGTCATACTATTATGCTTCACTCTGACAATAAGAACTTACTCACAGTCCCCAAGGCCAACAACACTGCAGGAGAATCTTTATTTTTCCAGCTGTATATCTCATATTTGGAACTCTCTTCCTAACTCCATTCTCTCATTCTCGTCCACTAACCACTTTAAGCCATCACTTAAAGCTTATCTAAAAAGTAAGTGGCTATGTTCCTGTACTAAACCCTTGTGAATACTTGGATACATCACAGTAAACCCCAACCATATCTAGATTCTTCCCCGATGTTTAATATTTACTCCTTACAGGCCTGTCTTAACCTTATATCTTGACATGTCATACTTTACAAATAGTACTAGCTATGCTCAAAGCCTATGTTTTGTTATCATGATGTAACAAATTTGCATTTTCTTATGTATACTACATTTTGTTTACTTTACACTTTAAGTATTGTAATTCGTGCATTAAAATTTACTGTTTATGGGGAAATTCGGACTTTCCCCATAAACAAATGTTAAATAAATAAATATTATGATACTACGATACTGTCATACTATGTTAATATGATATTATGATACTGATACAGTGTTATCCTGATACTATGACACTAAGATACTGTCATACTATGGTACTATGATACTGATACAGTGTTACCCTGATACTATGACACTGAGATACCATGATACTATGATAATACGATACTGATAGTGTTACCCTGATACTATGACATTAAGATACTGTCATACTATGTTATTATGATACTGATAGTGTTACGCTGATACTATGACACTAAGATACTATCATAATATGATACTGATACAGTGTTACCCTGTTACTATGACACTAAGATACTGTGATACTATGATAATGTGATACTGATGCAGTGTTACCCTGATACTATGATATTATGATACTGTCATACTATGTTACTATGATACTGATACAGTGTTACCCTGATACTATGACACTAAGATACTGTGATACTATGATAATATGATACTGATACAGTGTTACCCTGATACTATGACACTAAGATAATGTAATACTATGTTACTATGACACTGATACAGTGTTACCCTGATACTATGACACTAAGATACTGTGATACTATGATATGATACTGATACTATGATAATATGATACTGATGCAGTGTTACCCTGATACTATGACACTAAGATACTGTGATACTATGATAATATGATACTGATAGTGTTACCACGATGCTATGACACTAAGATACTGTGATACTATGATAATATGATACTAATACAGTGTTACCCTGATACTATGACACTAAGATGTGATACTATGTTACTATGACACTGATACAGTCTTACCCTGTTACTATGACACTAAGATACTGTGATACTATGCTAATATGATACTGATACAGTGTTACCCTGATACTATGATATTATGATACTGTCATACTATGTTACTATGATACTGATAGCGTTACCCTGATACTATGACACTAAGATACTGTGATACTATGATAATATGATACTGATACAGTGTTACCCTGATACTATGACAATAAGATACTGTGATAATATGATATGATACTGATACAGTGTTACCCTGATACTATGATATTATGATACTGTGATACTATGTTACTATGATACTGATAGTGTTACCCTGATGCTATGACACTAAGATACTGTGATACTATGATAATATGATACTGATACAATGTTACTCTGATAATATGATACTGATAGTATAACCCTGATACTATGATATTATGATACTGTTATACTATGATACTGATACAGTGTTAGCCTTATACTATGACACTAAGATACTGTGATACTATGATAATATGATACTGATACAATGTTACCCTGGTAATATGATACTGATAGTGTTACCCTGATACTATGATATTACGATACTGTTATACTATGATACTATGATACTGATACAGTGTTACCCTGATACTTTGATACTAAGATGCTGTGATACTTTGATACTATGATACTGATACAGTGTTACCCTGATACTGTGACACTAAGATACTGTGGTACTATGATAATATCATACTGATACAATGTTACCCTGATAATATGATACTGATAGTGTTACCCTGATACTATGACACTAAGATACTGTGATACTATGATGCTATGATACTGATACAGTGTTACCCTGACACTATGACACTAAGATACGCTCATACTATGTTACTATGATACTGATACAGTGTTACCCTGATACTATGACATTGAGATACTGTGATACTATGATAATACAATACTGATAGTGTTACCCTGATACTATGACACTAAGATACTGTGATACTATGATAATACGATACTGATAGTGTTACCCTGATACTATGACACCAAGATACTATCATAATATGATACTGATACAGTGTTACCCTGATACTATGACACTAAGATACTGTGATACTATGATAATGTGATACTGATGCAGTGTTACCCTGATACTATGATATTATGATACTGTCATACTATGATACTGATACAGTGTTACACTGATACTATGACACTAAGATACTGTGATACTATGATAATATGATACTGACAGTGTTACCACGATGCTATGACACTAGGATACTGTGATACTATGATAATATGATACTAATACAGTGCTACCCTGATACTATGACACTAAGATACTGTGATTCTATGCTAATATGATACTGTTACAGTGTTACCCTGATACTATGATATTATGATACTGTCATACTATGTTACTATGATACCGAAAGTATTACCCAGATATTATCATCATCTTCTTTCGGCTGTTCCCGTTAGGGGTCGCCACGGCGGATCATCTGTTTCCATTTCTTCCTGTCCTCTGCATCATGCTCTTTCACACCAACTGCCTGCATGTCCTCTCTCACCACATCCATAAACCTCATCTTAGGCCTTCCTCTTTTCCTCTTACCTGGCAGCTCCATCCTTAGCATCCTTTTCCCAATATACCCAGCATCCCTCCTCAGCACATGTCCAAACCAACGCAATCTCGCCTCTCTTGCTTTGTCTCCAAACTGTCCAACCTGAGCTGACCCTCTAATATACTGATTCCTAATCCTGTCCATCCTAGTCACACCCAGTGCAAATCTTAACATCTTTAACTCTGTCACATCCAGCTCTGACTCCTGCCTTTTCAACAATGCTACCTTATCCAACCCATATAACATAGCTGGTCTCACTACCCTCTTGTAGACCTTCCCTTTCACTCTTACTGGTACCCATCTGTCACAAATCACTCCTGACACTCTTCTCCACCCACTCCACCCTGCCTATACTCTCTTCTTCACCTCTCTTCCACACTCACCATTACTCTGAACTGTTGATCCCAAGTACTTAAACTCATCCACCTTTACCAACTCTACTCCCTGCATCCTCACCATTCCTCTACCCTCCCTCTCATTTACACACGTATATTCTGTTTTAGCCCTGCTGACCTTCATTCCTCTCCTCTCTAAAGCATATCTCCACCTCTCCAGGGTCTCCGCAACCTGGTCCCTACTCTCACTACATATCACAATGTCATCTGCAAACATCATAGTCCACGGGGCCTCCTGTCTAATCTCATCTGTCAACGTGTCCATCACCACTGTAAATAAGAAAGGGCTCAGAGATGATCCTTGATGTAAACCCACTTCCACCTTAAACGTATCTGTCACTCCCACCGCAGTCCTCACCAATGTCACACTACCCTTGTACATCTCCTGTACCACTCTTACATACTTCTCTGCCACTCCCGACTTCCTCATACAATACCACAACTCCTCTCTAGGCACCCTGTCATATGCTTTCTCTAAGTCCACAAAGACACAATGCAACTCCTTCTGACCTTCTCTGTATTTCTCCAATAACACTCTCAGAGCAAATATTGCATCTGTAGTGCTCTTTCCTGGCATGAAACCATACTGCTGATCACTAATCATCACCTCCCTTCTTAACCTAGCTTCCACTACTCTTTCCTATAACTTCAAGCTGTGACTGATCAATTTTATCCCTCTGTAGTTACTGCAGCTCTGCACATCACCCTTATTCTTAAAGATAGGTACCAAAACACTTTTTCTCCACTCCTCAGGCATCCTCTAACTTTCCAAAATTTCATTAAACAATCTGGTTAAAAATTCCACTGCCATTTCTCCTAAGCACCTCCATGCTTCCACTGGTATGTCATCTGGGCCAACAGCCTTTCTATTCTTCATCCTCTTCATAGCTGTCCTTACTTCCTCCTTGCTAATCTGCTTCACTTCCTGATTCATTATCCCCACATCATCCAACCTTCTCTCTCATTCTCTTCATTCATCAGCCCTTCAAAGTACTTTTTCCATCTACTCAACACACTCTCCTCACTTGTGAGTATGTTTCCCTCACAGTCCTTTATCACCCTTACCTGCTGCACATCTTTCCCAGCCCTGTCCTTCTGTCTAGCCAATCAGTACAGGTCCTTTTCTCCCTCTTTAGTGTCCAATCTCTCATACAACTGTCTATATGCCTTATCCTTAGCCTTCGCCACCTCTCTCTTTGCCATGTGCCTCATCTCCTTACACTCATGTCTACTTTCATCTCTTTGACAATCCCACTTCTTTTTCGCCAACCTCTTCCTCTGTATACACTCCTGTACTTCCTCATTCCACCACCATGTCTCCTTGTCCTCCTTTCTCTGTCCAGATGTCACACCAAGCACCTTCCTAGCAGTCTCCCTTACTAGCTCTGTTGTAGTTACCCAGATATTCGGTAACTCTTCATTGCCTCCCAGTGCCTGTCTTAACTCTTCCCTGAACTCCACCTCACAATCACCCTTTTGTAACTTCCACCATTTAATCCTTGGCACTGCTTTCACACTCCTCCTCCGCTTCTTGATCACCAACATCATCCTGCAGACCACCGTTCTATGCTGCTTAACTTCACTTTCCCCAGTAACCACTTTACAGTCTCCAATCTCCTTCAGACTGGCCCTCTTACATAGAATATAATCCACCTGTGTGCATCTTCCTCCACTCTTGTAGTCACCCTATGCTCCTCCCTCTTCTTAAAATACGTATTCACCACAGCCATGTCCATCCTTTTCGCAAAATCCACAATCATCTGACTTTCTGCATTCCTATCCTTAACACCATACCTACCCATCACTTCCTCATCCCCTCTATTCACTTCACCAACATGCCCATTGAAGTCCGCTCCAATCACTAGTCTCTCACCCTTGGGTACACTCACCACCACTTCATCCAACTCACTCCAAAATTTTTCTTTCTCATCCATCGCACACCCAACTTGTGGAGCATATGCACTAACAACATTCATCATTACACCATCAATTTCAAGCTTCATAAACATCACTCTATCAGACACTCTCTTCACCTCCAAAACACTCTTGGCATACTGTTCCGTTAGGATAACCCTACCCCATTTCTTCTGCCTTCCACACCATGATAGAACAATTTGAACCCGCCTCCTATACACTTGGCCTTACTTCCCTTCCATCTGGTCTCTTGCACGCACAATATATCAACCTTCCTTCCCTCCATCATATCAGCTAGCTTTCTCCCTATACCAGTCATACTGCCAACATTCAAAGTTCCTACCCTCAGTACTACACTCCTAACCTTCCTCCTCTCTTCCTGCCTTCGGGCATGCCTTCCCCTTCTTCGTCTTCTTCAGCCAACAGTAGCCCAATTTCCGCCAGCACCCTGTTGGCTAACAGCACTGGTGGCAGTCGTTGTTAACCCAGGCCTTGACCGATCTGGTATGTAATTATGAAAGGTTCTCCACATCAGTAATTTTTGGCAGAGGTTTTACGCCGGATGCCCTTCCTGACGCAACCCTCTCCATTTATCTGGGCTTGGGACCGGCACAAAGAAATGCACTGGCTTGTGCATCCCCAGTGGCTGGGTTGTTACCCTGATACTATGACACTAAGATACTGTGATACTATGATAATATGATACTGATACAGTGTTACCCTGATACTATGACAATACGATACTGTGATACTTCTGTGAACCTTCTACCTAAACCCACCCTAGTTATAACTACTTCTCTATAACCTTCAGAACAACAGTCACTAATTTCTACCTAACTTCCTATATACAACTTTTAGAATGCTGTGTTTCTAACTCCCTAAACTAACTTTTAAATCCCTCATCTGTACCTCCACTTGTGTATCCTATCATCCTAGCTTTTATACAAACATGTATTCAGCCCTTCTGCATCCAATTTCCAGAGACTCTCCTCTTAACTAAACACCTTTTTCTCACTAACTACCTTGTTTTCTCTGGGTAGTTACTCATGTCATCTATCATTGTATTATGCCATTCTATTCACACAAATGCTTTACTGTTATTGCTGTACATATGTAATACTATAAACCTACAAGGATATTAAACTTCATTGTAACAATGTATATATATATATATATATATATATATATATATATATATATATATATATATATATATATATATATAAAACCACCTATTGAAACTTTAAGAAGTTACATATTTTAATGTAACCATGAATATTGACTGTCATCTTTTTGTACATGTGGAGCTTTTCTCCCCGGGCCTCCGCTGAAAATGGACATGTATCCAGTTGGACTTTCCCAGTTAACAAATGTAAAATAAAATAAAAATAAAAAATACTGTGATACTATGATAATATGATACTGATACAGTGTTACCCTGATACTATGATATCATGATACTGTGATACTATGTTACTATGATACTGATAGTGTCACCCTGATACTATGACACTAAGATACTGAGATACTATGATAATATGATACTGATACAATGTTACCCTGATAATATGATACTGATAGTGTTACCCTGATACTATGATATTATGATACTGTTATACTATGATACTATGATACTAATAGTGTTACCCTGATACTATGACACTAAGATACTGTGATACTATGATAATATGATACCGATACAGTGTTACCCTGATACTATGACACTAAGATACTGTGATACTATGATAATATGATACTGATACAATGTTACCCTGATAATATGATACTGATAGTGTTACCTTGATACTATATTATGATACTGTTATACTATGATACTGATACAGTGTTAGCCTGATACTATGACACTAAGATACTGTTATACTATGATAATATGGTACTGATACAATGTTACCTTGATAATATGATACTGATAGGGTTACCCTGATACTATGATATTATGATACTGTTATACTATTATAGTATGATACTGATACAGTGCTACCCTGATACTATGACACTAAGATACTGTGATACTATGATACTGATACAGTGTTACCCTGATACTATGACACTAAGATACTGTGATACTATGATAATATGATACTGATACAATGTTACCCTGATAATATGATACGGATAGTGTTACCCTGATACTATGACACTAAGATACTGTCATACTATGATGCTATGATACTGATACAGTGTTACCCTGATACTATGACACTGAGATACTGTGATACTATGATACTATGATACTGATACAGTGTTACCCTGATACTATGACACTAAGATACTGTGATAATATGATGCTATGATACTGATAGTGTTACCCTGATACTATGACACTAAGATACTCTGATACTATGATGCTATGATACTGATACATTGTTACCCTGATACTATGACACTAAGATACTATGATACTGTGATGCTATGATACTGATACAGTGTTACCCTGATACTATGACACTACGATACTGTGATACTATGATGCTATGATACTGATACAGTGTTACCCTGATACTATGACACTAAGATACTTTGATACTATGATGCTATGGTACTGATACAGTGTTACCCTGATACTATGATACTAAGATACTGTGATACTTTGATACTATGATACTGATACATTGTTACCCTGATACTATGACACTAAGATACTATGATACTGTGATGCTATGATACTGATACAGTGTTACCCTGATACTATGACACTAAGATACTGTCATACTATGACGTCATATAGCTTTTTATCGTTTTTCACAAGACTTACGATAGATTCAAAAACTGATTCACTATCACAGTTATGCATGTCTGACAAGCCACTAAACCCCTTAGTTACAGCACATGACGAGAATGACAAGTGGTGGCAGAGTCAGATGTTGACTGGTCATTCCTAAATACCCAGACAAGTATCCCTAAGGGTTAGGAGATGTTTCATGTAGATTGCAAGCTATAAAAGAAAGGTTCATTATTTCTTAAGGTCTCAACTGGTTAAACTCAATGACAAGACATACAATGTCATCATCAGCATCAACCCCCTCTTTCCCATTGTTCTACATAGAGTTGGTGTGTTGTATTAACTGTTGCTATCTCTTTCAATTCAATGCTACACTCCTGCCTTTGTCGACATTCATGCCTGACTGTTACAGACCTTCTATCACACCTATTTCTTCCTCTTCTTGGGGTCTTAGAGCCCAGAGTAATTCCTTGAACTATTGTACTTTCTCTCCAGTTAACTTCCAGGTCTTTAGCCTGGCCCCTGTTGACCTTAGAGCCTTGTCTGACATCGGTTTGCACCTGATTGTGGAAAGCAGTGGTTTATGCTGCAGGCCAACTGTTTCACTGGGGATGGCTTTGCAATCACTGATTCTACACCAGTGCCCTTTCATTACTAGGAGACTAGACATATAGCAAAGCCAAATAAAGCATGCTGACATGTAGTCCAACAGGAACTACACAAGCAAGAAAACCAATGAAATGCTCCAACTGCAAATCAAATCTACACCGGTACCCCAGGGTGTTGTACAGTACAATGGTTAAAGTGTTTACCTTACAAACACAAGGTGCAGGGTTTGATCCTTACAAGGAGTAATTGGCTAGGCTTGAAATGGCAGGCAGTTAGCCTAGTACTGTACTAATCTAATCTGTGAAATGGAACCAAATTAAAGTGATTTGCTGCTATTCTTAGCATTATGACTGTTTTATTGATCAGTACATCCTTCTGTGGTTTTGTCATACTCAGTTCATAATTTGTGATTATTTTTTTCCCTTTTTTCTGTTTTTCATTATGTAATGTTCTACCTCCATATAATTCTCTGTGGCATGCCCTTTGACCTTTGAGGTTATGTAGGGCATTCCACTAAGGCTGTCAATTCAGCATGTGAAAGTGAATCTGAGAAATAGCATTTTTTAGAGATAATAGTGATGTCCATGTTGTTTGTATAACTTCTGATGTTGTAGTTCTAAATCCTTACAAGAATGACCCTTATTTGAATTCAGCAGGAAGGTCAAATCACAGCAACATTGATGTTTATGAGGCTGTGAAACTCCCTCCATACCATAGAGAAAGGTGTTTGGGAAATCAGAAATAGTATGGCTGCTGCTAGGTATAATGAGTTTCTTTTGCCACTGACTACTCAATGAGATGTGTATTTCTTATAATAGTGAACGCATTACCCTCATTTCATGGTCACACATCACTGTTGGTTCACAGCAGTGCAGTGCTGTTCTTGTTAATGTTTTGAGTAGCAACAGTATATGTATGGTAAGGTGTTTCAGTTTGGAATATATGGGACAAGTTAGTGAACAGTATGAATATGTCTGAAAATTAGCTTTGAATACGACGTTAGAAAGGAACACTGTAATTATCCTCACTGAAGCTAAGTCTCACACATTATTACATGCAGATACACACACACTCTCACACACACACACACACACACACACACACACACACACACACACACACACACACACTTGATTCTTGCCACAAAAGTGCAGCTCAGTGCATTATTTAAATTCTTCTGTATTTAATGTGAATTTTGTTTCATCCCTGATGCAAATTTACTTTAAAATTGTAAGGCTTCTATGTAGTGCAGATTACAAGGGAAAAAGGCTTATTCCTGAAACTATTTGGCATGGTGGGAGGATGATGGAGACAGACTGATGTGCACATGGAAGTCGTGTGTGAAATATGCAGTGGTATTGTGTTAAAGTTCCACACGTGTAAGTGAATACCCAATCAGGGACATTTTGCAATATGGTGGACAGCTGCGAGGTATGCACAGATAACTGCCGTCATTATCTTGGTAGACACCTGAAAATAATACATAAATGTATTTCCTCAGAAACAAAACACACCCTCTATGACATTTTTAAAAACAAACTTCAGTAGGTGTGAGGGAGGCTACCTACAGAATAACACCCAGAAACAACCTGTTTCACTATTGCACAAGTCTAACAGTGACTCCTTGACAAGTGCTGCTCTATAAAGTCATAAAAGTCCCCGTGCAACACTGATTAAATTACAAAAGTGAACGTCAGTGCATTTGCATTGTTTTTATCCTGTCCCAGCTGAAACTCATGAAACAATGAGAGCAATTCTCAAAGTATTCAGTATTTCCAGCTGTTCTCTAGCAATATTACCTCCCATGAGATCGTGCGGGGGGTGGGGGGGGGCAGAGTTTCACATAATAATGTTTCAGAATACCAACAGAAGCTTTGCTTGACTATTTCAGATAAGACATGAATAATCCCACTAAAGCAAATGCACATAACACTTACCACTAGGATAATTCATACCGCTACTACCATGCAAGCAAAAGAAAAAGAAAAATGGAACCTTAAAAAACCGTGACAGATCACGTTAAAGTAATGCTGAGTACAAAAAACACATTGAAGCAAACTCAGACAATGGTGGCTAAGCAGGCATTTGCTGCCATATTCCCTCTTCACCTCTTTAGTTACTCCTGCGGTTTTTTTAGCCAAACATTACACTGTATGACAAAGTCAGAGTCGTAGCATTTCATACTCAGGAGTATCCGTAGGGACGGCGCTCACCCATACTCCGGAGCACCTGATATGCTAGAAGGGTAACTGCATTTTAAAATCCATTATCAAACTGGGAAAGTCCAGAATCACCTAGTGAAGAGGATAGGTGACAGGTGGAAACTGGTTTCTATTACACCAGTTCATTAACAGACTGAAAGCAAAACGAAACTAAAGTCATCTGCTGGGCTGATAAACGGTTACTAATATCCAGGTGCAAACTCGATTTACTTTTACAATATGAGTGCTTTACTCGGTATGTGTTGCTCCTGCTAACATCTCTACTCTTTGTACTGGCACTCGTCTGGGTAAGCTGAGGTGGTATAGCAGTATATGGGACCACCTACCTGTCCATTCAGACCTTATGATAGTGTCGATGTGTCGATTCTCTCCTCCAGCACGTTTACTTTCACCTACTTTTGCTTCAGGTCCTCGTTATGACAAGATACAGACTAGGAGGGATTTTGTGTCTTTATTTAGGAAAACAGGAAACTCTATAAAAGTAATAGTATAGCTTTACAATTCTTACACAATTCCATTCTACAACCATACGAGGATGCTGACAAAAACGTCCATGGGGAATTGAAAAAAGTCCTAAAATCCAATCGGTATTAACAAGGCTGTGCCTCTCTTCAGTACTATAAGGTTATATGTACCCAGACAAAAGGGGGAGACACTATGAAGGATCTGTGGTCAGACAATGTGGTTATATGTACCCAGACAAAAGGGGGAGACACTATGAAGGATCTGTGGTCAGACAATGTGGTAATATGTACCCAGACAAAAGATGGAGACACTATGAAGGATCTGTGGTCAGACAATGTGGTAATATGTACCCAGACAAAAGGGGGAGACACTATGTAGGATCTGTGGTCAGACAATGTGGTAATATGTACCCAGACAAAAGGGGGAGACACTATGAAGGATCTGTGGTCAGACAATGTGGTAATATGTACACAGACAAAAGGGGAAAAACACTATGAAGGATCTGTGGTCAGACAATGTGGTAATATGTACCCAGACAAAAGGGGAAAAACACTATGAAGGATCTGTGGTCAGACAATGTGGTAATATGTACCTAGACAAAAGGGGGAGACACTATGAAGGATCTGTGGTCAGACAACGTGGTAATATGTACCCAGACAAAAGGGGGAGACACTATGAAGGATCTGTGGTCAGACAATGTGGTAATATGTACCCAGACAAAAGGGGAGACACTATGAAGGATCTGTGGTCAGACAATGTGGTAATATGTACCCAGACAAAAGGGGAGACACTATGAAGGATCTGTGGTCAGACAATGTGGTAATATGTACCCAGACAAAAGGGGGAGACACTATGAAGGATCTGTGGTCAGACAATGTGGTAATATGTACCCAGACAAAAGGGGAAAAACACTATGAAGGATCTGTGGTCAGACAATGTGGTAATATGTACCTAGACAAAAGGGGGAGACACTATGAAGGATCTGTGGTCAGACAACGTGGTAATATGTACCCAGACAAAAGGGGGAGACACTATGAAGGATCTGTGGTCAGACAATGTGGTAATATGTACCCAGACAAAAGGGGAGACACTATGAAGGATCTGTGGTCAGACAATGTGGTAATATGTACCCAGACAAAAGGGGAGACACTATGAAGGATCTGTGGTCAGACAATGTGGTAATATGTATCCAGACAAAAGGGGGAGACACTATGAAGGATCTGTGGTCAGACAACGTGGCAATATGTACCCAGACAAAAGGGGGAGACACTATGAAGGATCTGTGGTCAGACAATGTGGTAATATGTACCCAGACAACAGGGGGAGACACTATGAAGGATCTGTGGTCAGACAATGTGGTTATATGTACCCAGACAAAAGGGGGAGACACTATGAAGGATCTGTGGTCAGACAATGTGGTAATATGTACCCAGACAAAAGGGGGAGACACTATGAAGGATCTGTGGTCAGACAATGTGGTAATATGTACCCAGACAAAAGGGGGAGACACTATGAAGGATCTGTGGTCAGACAATGTGGTTATATGTACCCAGACAAAAGGGGGAGACACTATGAAGGATCTGTGGTCAGACAATGTGGTAATATGTACCCAGACAAAAGGGGGAGACACTATGAAGGATCTGTGGTCAGACAATGTGGTAATATGTACCCAGACAAAAGGGGGAGACACTATGAAGGATATGTGGTCAGACAATGTGGTAATATGTACCCAGACAAAAGGGGAGACACTATGAAGGATCTGTGGTCAGACAATGTTTGACTGCTTGATGCACTTTGATTTACTGAAGAAAATAATACCGTTCTCATCTACCCTGATAAACTTTACAGCCGATGACAGTCCATGGCAGTTTGTTACATCACTTCTAAGTTTCATACTGATGTCTTTTCAGGGGTGTTGTTTCCTTGCATTTTCTGACGCACTGGGGCTTGGTGTCTGCATCCATAATCTCTCAGTATACTACTTTTGAGGTCACAACAACTCTGAAAAAAAGTGCATCATCCTATTTCCATTTTCTCTGAGTTAAAGTGACCTCAGAATTACTATATTTAGAAATTGGGTTGTGGGAACATAGCCCCTACATTGAGAATCGAAAAGGGACTGTGCTCGTCTGCAAAAATGTTGCCTTATTAATATCTTTGCTGTCATTGTAACCAGTCTCAGTAGTAATCAGGGCCAGATCCAGCAAAAGGCAACCTAGGCAGCTGCCTAGGGCCTGGTGCTGGTTGGGGGCCTCATCTGGCCTTAAAAATAAATTAAAAAAAGATTCTGCTGCTCTGTAAAGAAATTCTAATCTGTACCTTTAAAAAAGGCTGATTCATTATTCTCCACCTTTAGCATTAGTCAGATCAGCCCCAGCAATCACACCAGAGGAAGTAGCCCCAACATCCTTTACAGCATCAGTAGCACTGAGGAGGAGATTTGTTTCCCATCACAAATTAGTGAGTGTGGGAGTTTTGTTTTGCTTTTTGCAGTCATTACATCACAGGAAGTTGCCCCAGCACTCTTTTCAGCACCAGTAGTGCTGACTGGGAGATTTGTTTTACAATCACTACTGAGAAGGGACTTTATACATATAGAAGATACTTCAGGATTGACTTGTTTGCTTTCTCACCATACTAGAAGCCTTATTTTCAGCAGCTCTGTTTTTTTTTTTTTTTTTTTTAATGTTAATAGCAGCACAGTTTTTATGTTTTATTGACAATGGCAAACTTGGAGATAGGCTAGTGGAAATGTAGATTTTGGTGTGTGTGTGTGTGTGTGTGTGTGTGTGTGTGTGTGTGTGTGTGTGTGTGTGTGTGTGTGTGTGTGTGCACGCACGCGTGTGTGTGTGTGTGTGTGTGTGTGTGTGTGTGTGTGTGTGTGTGTGTGTGTGTGTGTGTGTGTGTGTGTGTGCACGCGTGTGTCTCCAAGGAATATTCTGTAGGGTGTACTCCCCTCAAGGATGTAAACTCTACAGAAAGGTTCTCCAGGCTGTATTTCCCCAATGATTTAATCTCTGTAGGAGGATTCACAAGGATATGTTCTCCCTGGATGTAAACTCTACAGGATGGATACAGTCTCCAAGGAATATTCTGTAGGGTGTACTCCCCTCAAGGATGTAAACTCTACATAAAGGTTCTCCAGGCTGTATTTCCCCAATGATTTAATCTCTGTAGGAGGATTCTCAAGGATATGTTCTCCCTGGATGTAAACTCTACAGGATGGATACAGAAAACAGGCAGGATGAATTACAGAAAACAAGTTCAGGTAAATAAGTGTTATGTTTGCTGAGAAGAGACTCCCAGGAGCACCGCCTGGTTAAGTGACCTGCTTAGAGTTACACAGCAGGCAAAAGGTGCTAGAAAGATTCAGACCCCCCTGACCCCCCCCCCATACCCTTAACTATAGCAAGTAGCTCAATAAGAGCTTAGGGTCTTAACCCACTGCACTAGCTGCCAGACGACCTTAACTTCATGTTCTGATAAATTGCTGAGAATAATAGTTGGTCAATAATGCTGGTCAGTAGAGTTTGATAACTGTTGTTCAGAAACTGCATTTTAAGTTAGTTAGAGTTATCTGGCATTTAAGACTTTGGACTGTTAACAAACTTCTTCCTGTATTCAAAAGTACATGGCTTAAATCCTTCTATCTTCATTTGCCTACTGCATGTCTTTAAAGAAGTCACTCATATAGTGTTCCAGGCTCATCCCTCTAAAGGTGTTTCTAGAGTGAGTTTACCTGGTCAGCAAATAAGTAAGTAGATAAAATAATCTCCCTAGCTAAGGATAATCATAACGCATTCTTTAATTGCATCCAAAACCTAAAAGGAAATGCCCAGCTCTGTGCAGAACTGGTAATAGATGGTACCATTCATACTGTACCAGAGGAAATGGCCATCCTGCTATCTGACAGATTTGGTGAAGACTTCACCCCACTGTCCGCACCAGCCATACCCCAAAGCATTCCCGACACCAATCTTTTACCTAGTATCTCTAGAGAGCAGGTCTAATCTGCCCCCACCAAGGCCAAAAACATGGCCTCAATGGGACCAGATAACATCCCAGGATGCTTATTAAGGACCTAGAAGACCTATTTAGCATTCTCATTAACCATAGCCTGAGAACTGGCTTTGTTCAAGCAGAATGAGGAACAGCAACAGTAATCCCCTTGCACAAAGAGGGGCCATCAACCCACCCTGCGAACTATCACCATAAGTTTAACCAGTCTCATCTGCAAGTAGATGGAAAGATGGAAAGAATCATCATGGCCCTTATCAGCAAGGACATAGGTGGCAGTCAAACTCAAGACCCAACCCAATTTGGCTTCTTTAAGGGTAATCGTGCTTATTAAACCTGGTGGACTTCTTCAAGAAAGTCACCATAGCCCTGGATGATGGTAAGACAGTGCATACCACCTGTCTTGACCTGGCCAAGGCTTTTGACACAATCTCCCACTCAGGTATCATTGAAAAGATCTCTAAGTTAGTGATTAACTCTTATGTCACTAGATGGGTAGCCAATTGGCTCACTGACAAACACACTGTCAAAGTTGGTGACTCCACCTCTACCAGCAAGGTTCTGTTCTGGGTACTTTACTGTTCAGAATCTACTTCTTAAAAGTTCAGGCTAAATTAGATGGCCTCTGGCTTACCAAGTTCATTGACAATTGCAAATTGGGTGTAATCACTGAGTCCCATAATGATTTTAACATACTACAGGAAGGATTAACACAGACAAATGACTGGTGCCAAAGCCATGGTCTAAAACTAAAAGCAAAAAAGTGCATTATTATTCCCTTTGGTGAAGTAGAATTCCCTGCTAACTACAGTATTGACAACACCCCCCCCCCAAGCTCAAACCAAGTGGTGTGAAACCTAAGAACACAGGTAGATAGCAATCTGAACTTTGACCACCAAGTTTCCTCTGTGGTAAGGAAATCATTCTACATTGCACACCTCATAAGCATGGGCCTCACATCCAGGTCTAAGGATGTTATAGCCCCACTGTACTCAACCCTCATCAGACCACTAATAGAGTGCAATGTTACCTTTTACATGTACCTCAACAGACAGCTGTAGCAACTGGAGAGACCATAGATATTCCTCACCAAGAAAATACAAGGCCTCCAAAACATAACTTACATGGATAGACTAAAAGCCCTGTTACTGTACTCTGTATCATATAGGCTGCTGAGAGGAGAATTGTGCCTGACCTACAGGGCAGTCTCTGACACTGCCCTGATGGATATGCTTCACATATACAAATCTAACGGCACAAGAGTTACTCACTCTAGGGATCTTAACCTAGCCTGTGATATTAACAGAACATGCTGGAGATACAAATAAGTCTCCCAGAGACTGCAGCTCCTCTAGAACAAACTTCTAATTCACATAAAGCAGAGCTCCTCACTGACTAATACATAGGTTCATAAGTCTTTACTAGGCTAACGACCACAAGGGTCTTTTTAAGCCTAGCCATTCATCCCAAATCTCTGACAAGTTCTGATATCCTTGATAAGTGTAAGCAGGGGCCTGTGAGATGAACCATTTACAGGTTACCTCTGTCCATTAGAGACATAGGTGCCAAACCAGGGATGAATTTCTGGTTTCCCATCCAGTTGTCCAAGTTGCACTTTAATTGGGTTAGGGAGGAACTCTGCTTCACATGAATGAGAAGTCTGTTCCATAGATGAAGTAGTCTCTGTCATACATACCTATCTCTCCAGCAGGTCCTATTTATATCACAGGCGAGGTTTAAGTCTTTAGAACCGGTAATTCTGGTGCTGTTTGTTTTGTGGATATGCAGGAGGTGCATCAGAGTGGCGTCTGACAATGCCCTGAATGTCAGGCATAGATCTCCCCTCAAAAGCCTGCAGTAGACAGAATACAGGACAGGGCCTTGAGGCAGACTGCATAGGACATATTACTTATGCCCTGTATTCTTTTAGTGAGGAACCTCTGTGGACATTCCAGTTGTTGGATACGTCTGGTTAGGTACATACCAAAGGGGGCATTGTACTCAATGATAGGTCTGATGAATGCCGAATACAGAGGAACAATGACTTTCTTGGACTTAGATGCCATACCTTTGTTTATAAGTTGCCCAACATAGAATGATTTCCTCACCACTGTAGACACGTAATTATCAAAGGCTAGATTACTATCTATGTGTGTCCCTAAGTCCCTGACTACTGAGTCAACTCTAAGGGGTGTGTTTTCAATATGATAGTTACCAGTGATGGATGACTTCCCAAAGGATGCTAGCATTTAGTTTTAGTCCATGGCTTTGACATCAGTTGTTTGCCTGTGTCAGCCCCTCCTGGAGCACATTTGTGTCAGTATGAGATTCAATGACAGCTCCTAATTTGCAATCATCTGCAAATTTAGTTAGCCAGAGACCACTGACATTGGTCTTGACTTCTGAGAAGTAAATGCCAAAAAGGAGCAGTCCACGAACTGATTCCGGAGGGACTCCACTTATGATTGGCCTCTTTGTAGAGTTGGGCTCCCCAATTCTAACTTCCTGGGTCCTGTCTGTGAGCCAGTTGGCTATCCACTGGGTGACATACGGGTTTGTACCTAACCTCTTGAGTTTTGTCAACAGTTCCTGAGTGGGGTATTGTGTCAAATGTCTTGGCCAGATCAAGGTAGGTAGTATGAATGACTTTGCCCTCATCCATTGCTTTGGCGACCTTCTTGAAGAAGTCCACCAGGTTGAAAAGGCATGATCTGCCCTTGATGAAACCAAACTGGGTTGGGTCTAGTGTCTGGAGGTTTACTATATCTCTGTTGATCATCTCCATAATTATTTCCATGGTTTACATATAAGACTAGTGAGACTTATGGTTCTGTAGTTTCCAGGGTCTGTAGATGGCCCACCTTTGTGCAGAGGGATGACTGTTGCTGTTCTCCATTCATGAGGCACGAAGCCTGTTTGGAGGCTACAGTTAAATAGTAATTCCAGAGGCTCTGAAAGGTCATGTTTCATGTTATTTAGAAGGCATCCTGGGATATTGTCTGGGCCCATAGATGCAGTGTTCTTGGTCTTAGAGAGAGCATTAAGGACCTGTTCCCTAGTGATAGTAGGGGGAGTTATATTTGATGATATAACCTGAGGGAAGGTTGAAGGCAGAGAGGGGGGTAAAGTTGGAGCTGATTTTATCAGCCAGGAAGTTTGCTATATCTTTTGTCTCAGTATAGGTGGCTGCATTTACAATGAGCTCTGCACACAATTGTGTATTGCATCTGAGGCTGTGTACATAGCTAAAGAATGCTTTGTAGCTGTCCTTGGCCTTGGCCTGGGAGGCTAAACTTACCTCCAATTTGGCTTCGGTAGACTTTATTTGTTTTCTGAGTTGTTTGTTTAGTTTGATGAGAGGGCTTTTATCCTGCTGGGTGCTGCACCTCCTAATTTTTGCCATGATTTTCTCCCTCCTGTTATACAGCTGATTGATTTTGTGATTCCACCAGGGGGGCTTGTTTTTTGAGTTAGTTCTGTACTTTTTCCTGAGGAGTACAGCTCCCTCTATGCAGCTATTAACATGCTTGTACAGGGTTTCTGTGAACAGTTCTACATAGGCAGACGTGTTCTCAGGGTTTATGGGGCCTTGAAATTTTGCCAGGTTCTCACTTAATAGCAGGAGTTTAGCCTTAGAATAGTTCCTGAATATTCCAGGTTAAGCTGGGGGTCCAGAGTTTATTTTTACTTCAAAGGAGACCATTTTGTGGTCTGCCTTACCAAGAAAGGCATTACAATAGGGGGTATGCAGCAGTTTCCCATATTAGTGAGGGCCAGATCCAGTATGGTTGCACCCATGGTTGGTGTATTGACTATCACATTCAGGGAGTTTATGTTTACAAAATCCAGGAATCTCTCTGCATATACATTTGGTGTCATACAGGATTCCCAGTTAATAGTGGGGTAATTAAAGTCACCCATGAATATGGTATTGGGTTGGATGATTAGTGTTTCTAATACGTTTAAATACGTTGTATGGGTTTCCTGGTTCATAGAGGGGGACTTATAGCTGGCAAGGAAGCTTTTTATTCTAGCAACTTTCTAAGTATATAAGATAAGCATTTAAAATGTGTTCTTGATTTTGGGTCTTTTGGTATAAAGGTAGGAACTGAGTGTAGTAAACAATAACATCATTATATGACCCATGTTTTGGGGTACAAAACTTGTTTTCTTAGATTTTTGCCTTTTGACAATGTATTCATTATTTGTCTGTGAATAAACTGGACAAAATGAAGTCTAAGAGTTTAATGTTTTAACTGTGACTACATTTTGAATTAACCTTGATTTTTTGCAGCTGCACAGGTGTGAAATGCATTGTGTAGGGCTATAACAGTCTGTCTGGTACTTAGTGCTGACGAGAAAGGCCGTGAGCTGCTCCTGTAGTGCAGGGTTTGATTCCCTCGACCTTCCTTTGTGACGACAAAGGCCGTGAGCTGCTCCTGTAGTGCAGGGTTTGATTCCCTCAGCCTTCCTTTGTGACGACAAAGGCCGTGAGCTGCTCCTGTAGTGCAGGGTTTGATTCCCTCAGCCTTCCTTTGTGACAAAGGCCATGAGCTGCTCCTGTAGTGCAGGGTTTGATTCCCTCAGCCTTCCTTTGTGACGACAAAGGCCGTGAGCTGCTCCTGTAGTGCAGGGTTTGATTCCCTCAGCCTTCCTTTGTGATGACAAAGGCCGTGTGCTGCTCCTGTAGTGCAGGGTTTGATTCCCTCAGCCTTCCTTTGTGACGACAAAGGCCGTGAGCTGCTCCTGTAGTGCAGGGTTTGATTCCCTCAGCCTTCCTTTGTGATGACAAAGGCTGTGAGCTGCTCCTGTAGTGCAGGGTTTGATTCCCTCAGCCTTCCTTTGTGACGACAAAGGCCGTGAGCTGCTCCTGTAGTGCAGGGTTTGATTCCCTCAGCCTTCCTTTGTGACGACAAAGGCCATGAGCTGCTCCTGTAGTGCAGGGTTTGATTCCCTCAGCCTTTCTTTGTGACGACAAAGGCCGTGAGCTGCTCCTGTAGTGCAGGGTTTGATTCCCTCAGCCTTCCTTTGTGACGACAAAGGCCGTGAGCTGCTCCTGTAGTGCAGGGTTTGATTCCCTCAGCCTTCCTTTGTGATGACAAAGGCCGTGAGCTGCTCCTGTAGTGCAGGGTTTGATTCCCTCAGCCTTCCTTTGTGACGACAAAGGCCGTGAGCTGCTCCTGTAGTGCAGGGTTTGATTCCCTCAGCCTTGCTTTGTGACGACAAAGGCCATGAGCTGCTCCTGTAGTGCAGGGTTTGATTCCCTCAGCCTTCCTTTGTGACGACAAAGGCCGTGAGCTGCTCCTGTAGTGCAGGGTTTGATTCCCTCAGCCTTCCTTTGTGACGACAAAGGCCGTGAGCTGCTCCTGTAGTGCAGGGTTTGATTCCCTCAGCCTTCCTTTGTGACGACAAAGGCCGTGAGCTGCTCCTGTAGTGCAGGGTTTGATTCCCTCAGCCTTCCTTTGTGATGACAAAGGCCGTGAGCTGCTCCTGTAGTGCAGGTTTTGATTCCCTCAGCCTTCCTTTGTGACGACAAAGGCCGTGAGCTGCTCCTGTAGTGCAGGGTTTGATTCCCTCAGCCTTCCTTTGTGACGACAAAGGCCGTGAGCTGCTCCTGTAGTGCAGGGTTTGATTCCCTCAGCCTTCCTTTGTGACGACAAAGGCCATGAGCTGCTCCTGTAGTGCAGGGTTTGATTCCCTCAGCCTTCCTTTGTGACGACAAAGGCCGTGAGCTGCTCCTGTAGTGCAGGGTTTGATTCCCTCAGCCTTCCTTTGTGACGACAAAGGCCGTGAGCTGCTCCTACAGTGCAGGGTTTGATTCCCTCAGCCTTCCTTTGTGACGACAAAGGCCGTGAGCTGCTCCTGTAGTGCAGGGTTTGATTCCCTCAGCCTTCCTTTGTGACGACAAAGGCCGTGAGCTGCTCCTGTAGTGCAGGGTTTGATTCACTCAGCCTTCCTTTGTGACGACAAAGGCCGTGAGCTGCTCCTGTAGTGCAGGGTTTGATTCCCTCAGCCTTCCTTTGTGATGACAAAGGCTGTGAGCTGCTCCTGTAGTGCAGGGTTTGATTCCCTCAGTCTTCCTTTGTGACGACAAAGGCCGTGAGCTGCTCCTGTAGTGCAGGGTTTGATTCCCTTAGCCTTCATTTGGTTTCTGTGTGATTCTGATCAGTCTTCACAGGCTACCCCTAAAAAGGGATACTTGCAGTTGTATGCAGTGGGCTGTCCCAAGCTGTTACCGTTAGTAAATGGGTTGCACAATTGCCTTTTGAATTGCTGTGTCCTTCACTATATGCTGTTTGACTGAGTCCCAGCGTGTCTTGGTTACCAGCTGCATTTTCAGTAAATGTGAGTTTCAAGAGAAGATACATTTATCGTTGCTCACGCTGTCTGTTTTTAGTGTGAGATTGTTTTTTGTTTTGTTTAGCAAATGGCTGTCAGTGTTTTTGATGTAAAATCTGAACTAACAGTTTTAAATTACGTCCAAATCTTTGTGCTTATTGTAAAATAAAAAAAATAAATAGTATGTGCATGACAGGTTTGAACAGATTTTTTATCATAACTGAGGAAAAACAACCAAGTAGGGAGGGTACAAGAATGGCTTTGATCATTACCCCTGCCTAGATCCCCATTTAACCATTAACTGGCTCTGACAATGGGAAGTGGGAGGTTGTGTGACTGAGAAGACTGACTTTGATACGTCTGGCTTTAGTTAATATACTTTAGTTGACCCACTGCCTTTCCCTATGCATGATGTTTTAAATGTTTATAATAAAATTGCTTTTTTATTCAGAAAGGAAGTAATGTTTACATAGCTGGAAAATATCTGCGATACTGATGCTTTATTTAAGAACAGATGACAGGAGTACACATAGAAAAGTATAGCGGGTGTCAATAAAATGAAGGAGTGCATCCCGATGGGGAATAGACTCCACAAATAGGGGTGGTTGTAGTGATTATATTGCCCGGTTCATATCCTTGGTGTAACAGTCGATCATCATCATCATCATCATCTTTCGGCTGCTCCTCTTAGGGGTCGCCACAGCGGATCATCTGTTTCCATTTATTCTTGTCCTCTGCATCTTGCTCTGTCACACCAACCACCTGCATGTCCTCTCTCATCACATCCATAAACCTTATCTTAGGCCTTTCTCTTTTCCTGTTACCTGGTAGCTTCATCCTTAGCATCTTTTTCCCAATATACTCTGCATCCCTCCACACCACATGTCCAAACCAACGTAATCTTGCCTCTCTGACTTTGTCTCCAAACCTTCCAACCTGGGCTGACCCTCTAATATACTTATTCCTAATCCTGTCCATCCTTGTCACACCCAGTGCAAATCTTAACATCTTCAACTCTGCCACATCAAGCTCTGACTCCTGCCTTTTTGTCAAAGCCACTGTCTCCAACCGATATAACATAGCTGGTCTCATTACCCTCTTGTAGACCTTCCCTTTCACTCTTACTGATACCTGTCTGTCACAAATCACAGCTTGACACTCTTCTCCACCCACTCCATCCTCCCTGTACGCTCTTCTTCACCTCTCTTCCATACTCACCGTTACTCTGAACTATTGATCCCAAGTATTTAAAGTCATTCACCTTCGCCACCTCTACTCCCTGCATCCTCACCACTCCTCTATCCTCCCTCTCATTCACACACACATATTCTGTCTTAGTCCTGCTGACCTTCATTCCTCTTCTCTCTAGAGCATATCTCCATCTCTCCAGGGTCTCCTCCACCTGTTCCATACTCTCACTACAGATCACAATGTCATCTGCAAACATCATAGTCCACGGGGACTCCTGTCTGATCTCGTCTGTCAACCTGCCCATCACCATTACAAATAAGAAAGGGCTCAGAGCTGATCCTTGATGTAATCCCACCTCCACCTTAGCAGTAGATAAAGTACAAAATTCAGTTATGCCACCAGACTAGTTTGGAAGGTATAGAGAAAGGCTAAATGCATGATAAATGCAATGAAAGATGAGCGATACAAGGATCGTTTACAGAGGATAAATCTATTCTCACCTGAAGATAGATAAGAAATGAGAGTTATGATGCAATTGCAAAAGACACACAGAGGATGATGTGATGGCATCCAGCTCATATAAGGAAAGACAGAACAGAACAGGCCTGGCCCCATGAGTCAGTGGGATAAAGCCCTGAATGTGCCCCAGATGACTTGTGTAAAGCTAGTTGCACTGGTGCTGTATGGACCAGGGCAGGGGAAAGGAAGGATATGAGTGAGTGGCCAGTGTTGGCTCATCCATCATGGGGGATGGACGCTGCCCAGGGTCACTACAACAGCAGTATTAAGAGCTAAGTTAGCCGCATGCTGTGAAAGGTAAACCACTTGGCTGGGAGGTGCGCATGCACCTCCTGAAAGCAGCCGTTGCAGACTCCACAAGGATGTCACGGAGAGGTTGGGGGAGTACTGAATCCTGTCCATCAGCATTATGATGGTGCATCAGTGTCCATGATCTTATCACTAGCCCCGGATATGGAACAGGTCGAGACCACGTTAAAGTAGACCCAGTGGACCAGGGGAAGAGCTGGTGGAAGCTGAAAGAAGAAAAGATGAAAGACACAGCAGGAAGTAGGGGGGGTGTGGATATCAGGTTAAAGTTCCACCAAGACATCAGGAAGAATGTTTTCATGAAAATTGCAGTTGGCACAGTTACCTGAGTGGATACTTGACTGTATGATCACATAGCCTAAGAAACCCTGGGTTAGCTGGTAGGGTAAGAACCTGAATGATACTGACTACGCAAATAGAGCAGAGAAGATAGATTCCCCCCTAAAAACTATTCAGTGCAATGTTCTCGAAAGGAAAGCTCCTTGTCATTGTTTAGATGTTCGTAGAAAAGACTGACACAATGTTGCCTTTATTTCCGAGTGCTGACCTGGCAACAGTTAGTGACTGATGTGACATATGTTCCAGTTACAGAATATTCCAAAAATAACTACTAGACCTGTATAAACCCATTTTTAGCAGGTAAGACTATAAGAGTTATTTGACTGATGATAGCCATTAAAAATCAAATGCATTTCTCACCCAGAGTAAAGTGGAACGTGCTGTGTAACTCCAGGAAAATAAATAAACATTCTGTCATAGTACAAATCCTTTCATGGTAATAACGTATTGCCATGTATATAATTACACTTCCATGATCAAAAATAAAAGATCTAGTATAGCCATCACTGACTATTAAAGCAGTTTGTCAATGTTCATGGAAGTCGGTATATAAACAGTTTCATTTCATTTTCCATTATCGCTTTGTTTTATCTGAAAATATATTTCTTGCTGCACACCTGCTAGCACGTTTTCCTGAATAGTGAAAATACAACTCAACAGAGTAAGATTTCTGAAGAGTTTCATCACAAGGCCTACAGGTAGCTGAACATGCATTCCCTGATGTTAGTTTCATGTTACTTGGACAAACCTGCTTGTTAAATAAAGAGCAAATGAAAAGTGACACATGGTAAATTGACCAGGGAAACAACAGAGCACAGGGATCGGCCCTGCTGAATGAAGTACATAACTGATTATTCACTCCGTGTTCCTTTTACACAATTCCCACCCCAGGCAGGTGGGTAAGATGTGTGGAACTTCTTTGGAACATCCACAACAATATCAAAAATGTTAAAAAAAGCTCAGTTATCATCCTATCCTTATGTCATATCAGCTAAGATGTGAACAGTGAAAGCAGCCACTGATCAGCGCAGAGTCTGTCAGCTCTTTGAAATGGTGCTTTACTCTAGAAATATTGACGCAACCTGCTATAAGATATGAAAATGAGGCATTATGCAGTAATGAATAAATGTTTTTAAATAAAGGCCACTAAGTACAAACAAAGAATAGATTACTTTTCTAATACATATTTAAACTGGACACAGAAGCACAAAAACTTTTCATTTTATTAATTAATTTCTTTATTTATTTTATGGGTTTTTTTTGCAGTCTCTCTGCTTCTGCTACCTGCTGACCATCAGTGTCCTCCCATCCAAACGGCCCATTTGCTCCCCATCACCAGGATGAGGGTCAACTGCCAGGAGCCATCACTTAGGCAACCATCAGGTGTGGTTTATGTTTTACCTGCACACACTCAGCATTGAAGGGATCATGCCATGGACTGTCCATACTGGTCACCCGTCACTTGCGCAAGCAACATTGCAAGCAGTCTTGCCCTGCTATCCTCAAACACATGCAGTGGTTTTCCCATTCTCCACTGAAGAAATTGCACCACCCCAAGCTCTTCTATAAAAATGTATCCCTACTCCAATGTAAAAAGATATGCATGCCTGTTTCCTTGGTTTGATATACGTGCCACCCAGAGCAATAATTTAGTTTGCAGAATTAATATAAACTTTGTATATTTTTATTTGTCTACAACATGGTTGAGGAACTATCACTAAACACACATTTATATTGTAGATAAATGAAAACACAGATGACACCTCAGCCTAGAACTGAACCTGAGTTCCAAGCATTTCTAACACAGTAAACATTCTAAAAAAAATTTGCACATCTGGAACATTTTCAATGTAATACCTCACTTCTCCAGGAAAAACAATGATTTTCATCATTTCATTTCCATGACACATGTAGATCCAGTAAGAGCAACATTACTAAACTTGTCGCTTGACCAAAATATTGCCTATAAGCATTTCTGTATTTTGCATAAAACATGTTACATTTTCCATAGTCTTGTATTCTTCTGGCCTATCCTAATACTATAAAAGTTTTGCAGTGTATAATTATAGACACAGACACACACACACACACATACACATTCACACAGACACACACAGACACATACAGACACACCTCTTGCAGGCACTTCTATGACTTTCTGCACATTAGATGTCCCCTTGCAATCAAATGAATGAATAAATACATAAATGGCCGAGAAATCTATTTCATCTAGCTGCTATCAGAATCATAGAGTGCAACCCCTATGAACCACATGCCCTTTCAAACAGTTACCTCAAGAATCAGGAACAAAGACTCAAAATCAGGGAGCGATTTTAAATATTGCTTTTATATCCTTAGGAAGTTGCTAATATAACAGGTTTTACATTAGCAAGCATTTCATGAAAGATTCTCATAAACTCACATTAGTCATTATTTGGTGACTACAATCAGCAGAAAATTACCAGGAAACATTATAGTTTATGACAATCACAGCAAAAATATGAGGCAAAATTAGGATGAGGGATTGCTGAGAGCTATGACCTCTACACACACACACACACACACACACACACACACACACACACACACACACACACACCACACACACACACACCACACGCACGCACACACACACACACACACACACACACACACACACACACACACACACACACACACACACCACAGGCACCCCCACCCCCACGCACATTATAGCCACTTGTATACTTGCGTATATATTAAATGTCTGCTTGAGATCAGATGAGTAGACTAATAAATACATCCATACGTACTGGTGTAGAAATGTATTCCAGCTTGCTGCTGTCAGAATCACAGTGCTACCCCCCCCCCCAACCTTCTTAGGTTAAGAATCACAAAGACCCAATGTCAGAATAGATAGCAGATTATGTGATTTGTAACATTTGCAACTGAAAATATGTCAATATGGTTTGTTTTTATTTATATAAATATATGCTTGCTGATGTCATAAGTGATAATTCAATAATACTGTTTTTTTTTTAAATATTGTTCTTCCTTACTTGGTTACTAGAACAACTAGCTTTGCATTAACAAATATTTTCTGCAATATATAAACGTTTGCAACTCATGTCTGCCATTATCTAATGACTGCATTCCACAACAATTTGTCAGAAAACGAAACATTTTATATGAAACAGACCAAAATACTTCCCAACTTCTGTGCTCAAGAAAAGATCAGAAAAAGCAACAATGTTCAAATAAACACACACACACACACACACACACACACACACACACACACACACACGCAGACGCACACACACACGCACACGCACATGCTACACGCTCATAAACAGAACATGCTGGAGGGATAGATTCCTGTCCCAGAGACTTCCCATACTCTGGAACATACTACCTATCTATGTCAAACAGAGCTCCTCATTAGCACTCCAAGAAAAATCTTGATGATTTGATGGGAAATAGGAAATTCACCCTGGTGATCACTTCTGTGGCTCTGCTTGACAGGGGCACAGGAAAATAATTTTCTTGGGTGGCGAAAGCCAGGGTACCTTTTTGACTAGGCTTATATAGACCCTAGGGCCAATAGCCTAGTACCTACCTACCTACTTATGAATATTACTCTAATACTAAAAAGGAGCAGAACAACAGATACAATGACACACATTTCCCAATAACTGGCCTTATAGACCAGCTGTAATCATCAGTGACTGATTTATTTCTTGCAAGGGACAGAGCAAAAATATAAGCCAAAATCAGGGACATTCTGCAAAATCAGAGACAGCTGACAGGCAAAGAGCTATGTCCTTTGTGGCGCTATGCCCTATACACACCACATTAGCACTGAGCAGTATCATTTTTATTTTAAAAAGACTGCAGAGTGCTAGTGACTTTGTCTGCTACTGGTCCATTTTAATTGCGACAAGTCCCAAAAGTCTC
>NC_056729.1:1761524686-1761574686 GCF_019279795.1 Protopterus annectens | reverse complement strand
GGGTGATCTGTGTAACAGAAAAGGGTGATCTGTGTAACAGAAAGGGGTGATCTGTGTAACAGAAAGGGGTGATCTGTGTAACAGAAAGGGTGATCTGTGTAACAGAAAGGGGTGATCTGTGTAACAGAAAGGGGTGATCTGTGTAACAGAAAAGGGTGATCTGTGTAACAGAAAGGGGTGATCTGTGTAACAGAAAGGGGTGATCTGTGTAACAGAAAGGGGTGATCTGTGTAACAGAAAGGGGTGATCTGTGTAACAGAAAGGGGTGATCTCTGTAACAGAAAGGGGTGATCTGTGTAACAGAAAGGGGTGATCTATATTTTGCATCAAGGATCCCCACACCAGTTAACAGTTTACTCTCTATATTAGAAAACATGTACTCAATAAGCATATCTATAGCAGTTAATGTACTGTATTTGGGTCAAAGATCGTCTGACTGGGCAGAGGTGCCTTTTTTCAGTGGAGGCCCAGGGAGAAAACCTCCAAAATATCATATTTAATGCAGACAATATGTACAACAATAAAATGTAGAATGAAATCCCGGTGAATACATAGGATAACAGTCAGTATAATAACATTTGTACTGATATTCACAAAACAAACTTACAAGCCTTGTACTGAGACTTCACAGATAGAAGAGTGGTGTATAACACAGGTAGGAGTAACTTAAGAAATACAATAGAGTGAGAGCTTAGAGGAGATCAGCAAGTCTGAGTGTTAACAGAGAGGTAGTGAGGGAATAGTCATTTAGTTATGCTAAATAGAAGTAGGTATAGTAGTTTGAGATGTACAATAAAGTGAGATATTAGAAGGGGATAAGCAGGTTAAGTGATTTAGTGCTTTAAAGGGAGGTATAAGAAAAGTGATGAAGGGTGCTAGAGAGCCATGTCCCAGATGAGGAGCAGGGCAAAGCCAGAGGCAGGGAGTAAATCTTTCAGTAATGGTTTGAAAAGATGAATGTGTGTGATAGATCTGATTAATATATGAATTTTATTCCAAGTTCTAGCAACACTATTGGAATAGAGACTGACCCAGCAACCCTTTTTGATGTGTAGATGGTAAGCAGTTTATTATTTGACCAAAGCGGCTGAATTGGAAGATAGTATTGGAGTAGGGGTCTAACTGCTGGGTAAGCAGATGAGAGGTGTATGATTTTATGGGTTAAGTTAAGCTGAATATCAGGTAGCTGGTGAGGAAGCTTGAGCCACTTAAGTGTTTTAGTACTAAACAGTGCTGGGTCTGATAAGGCACGTTGCAAGTGAATCTGGCAACTTTGTTACAGCACTGTTCAAGTTTAGAACCAAGTGAGCATTGTAGGTTGGTAATTATGGAGCTCCATATAGGACAGAAAGAAAGAGGTGAAGGCTAGAGGTAGTTAATTTGGTAGAATTCTGTAAGGAACTTCTTTGCTATATGTAGTGTGCCCAGTTTTTGATGGGTTTTCTTGGTGCTGGTATGGATATGTAAATTCAATTTAAGATTGTTGTCAATTGTCATGCCAAGTACTTTTGTATGTGGGTTAACTTCAATCATGGTATTATTTAAGGGAAAAAATATTTTTTTTTTCATGGAAATGGAATCTTGGAGAAAACAAAGTTAGTTTTGGAGGGATTTACTAGCTGGTGATTATCTTGTAGTCACCTTTCAACATAGTCAATGACCTCGTGAGTAATTTTCTGAAGGTGTATTAGGTTGTCAGAAATGCATATTAGGGTAGAATCATCAGTGTGTTGTATCAGGGGACCTTACTGAGAGGATTTCTGTAAATTGTTAGTGAATATATTAAAGAGTAGAGGGCCAAGAATGGAGTCCTGTGGCACACCAGTTTTGACAGGAAGGAAGGAAGGGAGAAAAATTGGGGAGCCATTTAATCAACTAGTATCTATTGGTTATGTAGTTGTTAAACCATATTAGTGTGGGTTGTGAAAGCCCAAGGGAATACTGTTGGTAGAGGAGGTTTTGGTGAGAGACTAAATCAAAAACTTTAATAGAGAGATCAAGGAATACAGAGGGAACAAGTTTGACTTTTGTCTCTGGCTTTGTTGACAGTATCTGTGAAAGTTAATAAGGCCATGGTAGTGCTATGCTCAACTCTAAAACATTACTGTGTGGTGTTCAGGAGCTTTACCTGAAGAATATGTTGAAGAAGTTCCTTATGAATGCACTTCTCCAGAACTTTAAACAAAGGGGATAATATGGTGACAGCTCTGAAATTGGTTATATCAGCTGAGGTTCCACCTTTATGAAGGGGGTTGATGAAGAACTTTCTCCATAGAGAAGGAGCATGTGATTCCTTGAGAGAGAACAGACACAAGTGTGACATGGATATCTCACCACTGCCAACCAATATGTGATGACCCACCACCTCTGGGTCTGTAATCAAGCAGCCTTAATCCTCACCACTGGCACCAGTGGGGGACATTCACCGGGAGGATAACAGGTACACACACACTATTTCTAGATGCAGCTCTCTGCATCAAGCACAATCAAGCACAATTTCCCTTAAGAGCACTGACACACACACACACACACACTTTGAGATTTGATTTAAACACACACACACACACACACACACACACACACACACACACACACACACACACACACACACACACACACACACACACACCTTGGAAAGGCTGACACAGGTTTACTAGACATGCCCCCTACTGCCCAGACAATAAGGTAGCTATGACTGCCACCAGACACTTCTGCCAGCTGCTTTAAGGCTCTTACAAGGGCACCCAATACACTGAGTGAAATTAATATTAATACAAATGGTAGTTTGACTAGGAGCAAGGTAATTAGGAGTGGCCCATACAGCGTCACCAAATAAATATGCAAGTACTCTCAAAAGTTAAATATCTCTAAAAAGATCAGCCACAATGAAAGGTTTAAATATATTTAATAATAAATAATAAAAGAACAAGAAAATACTAAGTATATATTCACAGTGACATCAGAGTTCAAAATCACAGGAAATATTTAAAATAACATTGAAGGACAGGCTCAGACAAATAACGAAAAATTATATTTAAACTAAGCTTCACTATATTCCTGACTGCATCTAAGAGAGTTACTATTCTCTACTTACTTAATAGAGCAAAGCAGATGATGTGGTGAATGGTTCTTCTTGTTGTCAGGTCCAAGACAGAATATAGAATGCTCTGTCTCACTAAGAGACTTCTCAAAATAATATCTAAAATATTACTTCTGAGATAGCTTGCAGGATGACATCACTTCTGGTCATCTGACTTCTATTTCCAATGCAAACCCCCATTGCTGGAAGCTGGCAGGACTTAGCACCTACCTGTAAAAATACACGTACAAGGGCTTTTGCTCAGATCTTTGGCAGGTACAGGAAGTCATAAAACAATTGCATTCCTCCACACTTCCAGAGTAGTGATTAGTTCACTCCAAAGATAATAAAGAAAGCTTCCTAATACAGACTTTGTGTCTCTGGCTGCCTTGAAACCTGTGTGATAACATGCCTATAAAGTGATTTTAAGTTCAGATATTTTTTCTAAAGTTTGCTGGACTGAGGTTAACCCTACACTTTCCTCTGTTAAAACATATACATTTAAACAATTGCAATAGTGCAGATACACTTCTGTTGTCTCCAGTAAGGCACACTGTGGATACATTTCAAACACAAGCACTTTACAAATATCTTTTCATCTGTACCCATCAGTTTGATATACACATGACATGCAGTTCTAATACATTTGTAACACCAGCATCTTGTATGACATGCAGTTCTAATACAATTGTAACACAGGCATCTTGTATAAATCAGTTTGATATTCACAAATGGCATATAACTATTTACAAAATTCAGCTATGCTGGCAGTACTGTCTTTCATCACCACAAGATAGGCTGTGAAATTGGCAGCCATCTTGAGGTATTCTGCTGGGAGATTACCTGCTAAAGGTGAACAGAGTTTCAGTTTAAGAAGTAAATATTTGATGTAGCAGGTTTGGATGGACTTTACTGTGAACTAAGGGGTGTTTGCTATTTGGGGAGAGGGCATGTCAGCATTGCTGGGAGGAAAATCTTTAGTAAGCGCCTTAATGCTTTCTACAAAATATGTGTTAAACTGAGCAGCTATTTTGGAGGTAATGTTGTTTGGGTCAGGATTAGGAGTGCTGGATGTTCTAGGGTAGTGTATATTATTAAAAGATCAGAATTTTGTTAAGGTTAGAAGACTGATTTAGTAAAGGGGGTTACTGAAGTAAATGTTCTTGTCTGTGATAATCTGTGTTTCACTACAGTTACCTAGTTCTTTAAAGTGTTGTAGGTTTTGGGGAGATCTGTATTTCAACCACTCTTTCAAAGCCCTGTCTCTTTCATAGCGTAGGTGCCTGCTTTCAGTGGATAAGCACAGAGTAGGGTTATTTATTTATTTATTCTTTTTGTTCTTGTTGGAGCCAGACTACTGAGAGTTTTCAGGAAAAGTGAGTTAAATATATGCACAGCTTCATCAAGTGGAATATTTTTTCAGGATAGACCAGTTAAAGGAGCTTAGAATTCTGTTAAATGTATCAGGGTTAAAATTAGTGAAGTTATGGGAAGCTCTAAGTAAGTGTTTGATGTGATGGACACCAAGTCTGTTTGCATATACAGGGAAGTGATCACTGATAGAATCAGAGAGGGGGCCACAAGAGACATACTTGTATGATCAGACACGGCTATCCAGTCAAGGACTGAGCCACTGTTTTTAGGATAGTTGTAACATGCGGGAAGGAAATGAGTTAAGTGAATCCAAATAGGTTTAGGCTAGTTGGTGGATATTTTTTGGAGATAATCTGTCAATCGAAATGAACATCTCTGAATGAACATTAACATTTGGGCACAACTAAAATATTGACGCAGGTACAGATATATTAATATAAAAGGACAGCAAACCATAGAACATTTTCTCATGCTTTATACATTTTTCCCCTTTTAACAATTAGCATTCACTCTGACATTGCATAAATTGTTCAATTCCTTCCTTCCCTTATACCACATCCTCCTCCTGAACATTAATCTGCATATGTTGTTCCCACAATTTCCATTTTACTTCTATATAATTTGCTTTCTTTCTTTTTTTAGATCCCGCCCCCAGTTTGTTTACCTCCTTTCTAATATTTAGTATGTCAATTACAGCTGGTTTAGATTTTGATTTCCACTGCTTTTTTGGCAGTCAGTAGCACTGAACTTAGTAAGGACTTTCTTTGTCTGGATTCTAGACAATTCAGAACCAATGTCCCAGCTCAAAATAATTATTTTCTTAGTTAGAATGATTGTACCCCCACCATTTTTGACAAAACACTCTGTAGTGTATCTTAAAATATCCACCAACTCATTACATTTCCACAATATGCTCCAAATTATCTCTCTTTCTCATCACTTCCCTAGCATTTGGTATCTACCTGAGGAAATATTCTCTGACATCCGATTGGGATATAAATTATATACATATATATATATATATATATATATATATATATATACATATATATATATATATATATATATATATATATGTACTTCCAAGCAAAAATCCTAAACCTTTTGGACTGACTTGGGAGACATACACATACCTGTCCATTGTTCCTTGGTAAATTGCCATTCCAGTCTCTCTTTCTAAGCATTTCTAACCCCCTCTGACTGACTTTTTATAGTTATATGCCCTAGAAATTATCCCTCTTTTAAGAAATGCGTCTGTGGCCTTACTCTGAAGGCATATGCCTCATGTTGGCAAAGGCACCCACCCAATGCGCACACACACAAACACACACACACACACACACACACACACACACACACACACACACACACACACACACACACACACAAAACTCCCAGGCATTATTACAAATACACATACAGTACCACACATTCCTACACACACTAACACACATCCACCTAAAAATATAAAGCCTGACCCTACAGCCGATACACTCACAGAATCACTGACCCATTCAGCCATGAGTGCAACACACAGACTCACACATTCAGGCCTTCAATTTCCTTCCTGTCCTGAGTATGACCACTCACATAGCTACACACACACGGATCACCTTCATTTCGTCGACACTTCATTTCACCAACACTCATTTCGTCTAAAATGATGTATGGCCTATTCTCCACTGTAGAGCGACCATGGAGTTAGAATATATAGTAAGGGGGGTGTGGGGGCAAAGCCCCACACATACTGGGATTCCATCATGGTTTGTTGGTAATAGTTATTCATTGCAGTTGTAAGAATGCATCTGTATACTGTAGAACATTTATGATATGTGGGGGACTTCACCCCCACACCCCCCTTTACTATATTCTAACTCCAAGGTTGCTCTACAGTGGGGAATAGGCCATATATAATTTTCAACTAAATGAGTGTCGGTGAAATGAAGTGTCAGTGAATTGGGCCTGCTGACTTGGTTGTCGGTGAAATGAACTGTTGACGAAATGAAGGTGACCCACACACACAGACACACACACACACACACACACACACACACACACACACACACACACACACAAACACACACACAGAACTCCCAGACATTTGTACAATCACACTAACAGACAACATTTCCAGATATTCCTACAAATACAGCCACACACGAATGCTCATGCACAAACACCATGGTCTCTCTCTCTCTCCCAGGCATTCCTACACATACACATTCCTATGCCCACACACACACACACACACACACACACACACACACACACACAACTCCAGATATTCCTACAATCACACACAGACAAAACTTCCAGATATTCCTGCAAATACAGAGACAGACATGCGTGTACATGCACAAACAACCTCACACACACACACACACACACACACACACACACACACACACACACACACACACACACACACACACACACACACACACACACACACACACACACACACACACACACACACACACACACACACACACACTCTCTCACACACACTCACACACACACACACACACACTCACACCCTCTACAGACATGTACGCGAACACATACACATAGTGACACCCCCCACCCCTATGTCTTTGGTGAACTTACCTGCACCACTACTGGTCCAATGAGACTGAATGGGTGACCACCATCTTTTGACAGTGGTCACTCTTTCCTCTAACAGTGGAGATGAGCAATGCTCTAATGCTCTGTCACTGGAGCCTCCGGCTAATTAGCACCTGCTCCCCTGAACTGCCGTATTAGCCTGCAGCTTAACCAGCACTCCATGCAGAGGCCTCCCCCAGCAGGAAACCTGTGTTCTAGAACAGTGTAGGAATTACAAAGGCTGTCCGGTTCGATTCTCAGCTAGAGCATCTTCTGCGTGGAGACATGCGTGAATGGGCGTACCTTCGTTGAAGGTTGTGCGTCAGGCCTGGCAAGCGGGTATGTAAAAATCAACTGCCAATCATTAGCGGACCGGAGTTCCGCTGTGGCGACCCCTAACCGGGAAAAGCCGAAAGACACAACAACAACAACTGCGATTGGGAAAACAGCAGCTTTAAGGCTTCGTGTTCACGTTACGTCTTTGTGAATCCCAGGCCAGTCTTTGGCTCGTTTCATTCGCTCACAACACGAGCATCGATAGTATCTGTACCGCCTTGTGCTTCTCTGAGAACAAACGTCTTACAAACGGGCGATTCCTTCCAGGCTTGTAATAGTCCATGAACACTTTGTATGTCTCCTTGTCTGGAAAATAAGAGTTTGATACAATTACATCTTCTCCAGTGGCATGCCACCGAATTCACCCTCATTAAGCAGGAAATTAAAGTTCTATATTCAAAGCTAGAGTATTCTGCCAAATGTCTATGCAGTCAGAGAGTTTCACGGAGTTACAGTTGCATCTATTTATTTTTTGTTTGTTTTTGTTTATTAGGAAAGTCCAAATGGGTAAAAAACTATTTTTAGTGGAGGCCTGGGGAGAAAAGCTCCATAATTAAATAACATGTAAGTCATCAGTCCTTCTAGATATATATATATATATATATTTCTCAGATAAGTAAACAGATATTCACATATGTCAAGTGTAATATTTGTAGAAATGTAATTAACTTATTTATATTTGTTTTCCAGGCTAGAGCACTGATCTTCACGTACCTTTTTCAGACTCAGCCTGGGAGTGATGTCGGGTTCAGTGACTTGTTCACAGAGTCACACAGTTAGGCAGTGGAGATTGAGTGAATCAAACCTTGTACCACTGAACAACTCCTTAACCCTCTAAGCCAACTGCTAGACAAATAAATATAAAGAGAAAACTATATATTCTAAATACCATGAGGATAAGGAGTTGTAGGCAGGACAATATTGGTCGAGAATTGTATTATACTGAGGTATCAGATGGGAAGAAATACTAGCAAATAGAAATAATGCTAAAGGCATGTGTAGGGAGCAGTAGTATAGGTAGTGGTCAGTGGGGTTAGTAAACATGCAGATGGGGTGGATATAATACAGTGAATTAAAGCAATGTAGAAGTTGTACTTCTTGGCAAAAATGGTCTACGGAGGAGACAAAGGGCAGGGTCTGGTTAGGTACAGGTTATCTTTAAGTAGGGATTTGAATGTATTTACAATTTCTATCTACTTTAATTAAGTAGGGATTGCATCCCAGAGTTCTGACAAATAGTGGGTGTAGAGGGGGTCTCCATTAGACTTGTATGACTTACTGCTTAATTAGAGTTGGTTATTGCTAGAGCGGAGGGCTGTAGCGGGATGATAGTACAGCCGAGTGTTCGGTAATTCTGCACATTTGTTTGGCGAGGGTAAGAGGTTGTATGTGGTGATTAACTGTGAGTAGCGAAGTTACTTACGAAGTCTGAGCCAGTTTAGTTGATTTAATGCCAGGCAATGATGTCTTTAATATAAAAAGATTGGTTACAAATATTACTACCTTATTATAGCAGGTGGCCAGTTTAGTTGTATAGGTGGTGTTAATGTTTATGAGAATGGGAGAGGCATAGAGCAGTGATGTAATACCATAGGCTGATTATAATGTATGTCTGGCAATTATAGATGCATAGGTAAGTACTAGGCTATCAGCCCCGGGGCCTATATAAGCCTAGCCAAGAAAATTATTTTCCTGTGCCCCTGTCAAGCAGTGCTGTAGAAGTGATCCCTGGGGTGAATTTTCTATTTTCCATCCAGTCATCAAGGTTTTTCTTAAAGAGGGCCAATGAGGAGCTTTGCTTGACAGGAATGGGGTGTTTGTTCCAGAGTATAGGAAGTCTCTGGGACAAGAATCTATCTCTCCAGCATGTTCTGTTTATTGTGGTGACAAGGTTTAGGTCCATGGAGCATGTGGTATGGAGAGATTGATATTTCTTTAAGTGTATCATGTCCAACAGCTCTGAGTTTGACATAGCTTTGTATATTAGGCAGAGATTGCCTCTGAGTAGGTGATATGCAACTGAGTAGAGCTGGAGATTTTTGAGATGGTCTACGTATGGCATCTGTCTGAGGCCGGTAATCCTCTTAGTGAGATATTTCTGTGGCCTCTCCAATTGTTGTAGGTGTCTTGTGAGATATGTCAAACAGGGCATTATACTCTTTGATTGGTCTAATGAGGGATGAGTAGAGAGGAACAATGACCTCCTTTTTTCTAGAGGAGAACCCTTTTGTGTTGAGGTGTGCCAAGTAGAGGGATTTCATGACTACTCTGGTGATGTGGTTATCAAAAGAGAGACTACTATCCACCTGTGTCCCGAGGTCTCTTATCACACTTTCAGTGTTTAGTGAGCTACCGCTTATGTGGTAGTTCATATTACCGAGTTTTTCCCTAAGGGGATGACAATGCACTTCTTAGCATTGAGCTTGAGGCCATGATTTTGACACCAAGCATCTGTCTCTGTGAGACCCTTTTGTAGAATATCAACATCATTTGATGATTCTATTATGGCTCCCAATTTGCAGTCATCTGTGAACTTTGTTAGCCAAAGACCTTCTGTGTTGGCCTGCACTTCAAAGAAGTAGATGCCAAATAGGAGAGGACCCAGGACCAAACCCCCTGTGGTACTCCACTTGTCACTGATCTGAAGTCAGACTTGGAGTCGGCAACTTTTACTGTGTGGGTTCTGTCAGTGAGCCAGTTGGCCACCCATTTTGTGACATAAGGGTTTATGCCCAGTTTAGTGAGTTTATCAATAATTCCAAAGTGGGGGATGGTGTTGAAAGCCTTGGCAAGGTCAAGATAGGCTGTGTGCACTACCTTGCCCCGTCTATGGCTCTCATGACTGTTTCAAAGAAGTCAATCAGGTTTAGTAGACATGATCTACCTTTTACAAACCCAAACTGAGTGGAGTCCAGGGTTTGGAGGTTACCTATGTCTTTGTTTATAAGCTCCAAGATGATACGTTCCATGACCTTGCAGACCAGGCTTATCAGACTAATGGGACGGTAGTTACCAGAGTATGTGGTAGCACCCCCTTTGTGGAGTGGGATAACTGTCACTGTATGTCATACAGTGGGCACATAGCCTGAGGTGAGGTTATGATTGTACATGGCACATAGGTGGGGTGATGAATTGTGAGTAGCTAAGTTACTTAAGAAGTTTGAGCCAGTTTAGTTGAAGTAGTGTTTGACCTTATAGAGTCATCTGAGTTTTTAGTGGGTTTTTTTTTTTTTTGGTAGTTTGTGATGTTCAAACTAGAAATTATCATCATTTATGATTCCAAGTATTTTTGTCTGATTTTCAGTTCCTGTTACAGTAGTGTAGTTAGTTGTGGTAATGCAAAATGTATGTTTCTGGTTTATTTATTGTTTGTGGTGAATTCCCTCAGGGTTTTTTTTTCTTTTAGATTGAGAATTAGATCAGAATTTTTTAAGCCAAGATTCAATGGTAGTGAAAAACTGCTGGGTGATTTCCTGTAATTTAATCATGGACGAGGTGGAACAGGTGAGGCTGGAGTCATCAGCATATTGTATATGAGTGCCCAGTTTAGTTGTGGTTTGAAGATTATTTATAAATATGTTAAACAGAAGGGGGGGTCCAGTACTGATCCTTGAGGAACCCCCTCAGAGACAAGTTGATGTTCTGAGAGTTCTTGTTACCATTTACCTGGTTGATACTGACTGGATAGATACCTGTAATTTAACTGTTTGCTATTAACTAGATTAAATACCTATGTAACCAGGGCAGGGAGGACAGAGAGAGTCCTAGTTTATCAATTGCAGAGTGGAACTTTGTGTGGGAGACTGTATCAAATGCTTTAGATCAGTCAAGAAAGACTGAAGAAAATGAGTTGCCCTCATTTCAGTTTTTTTTTACTCGGAGTATTTTTATTTAGAATAAGAATCAACAATATTAATCCGTATACAATGTGATATTAACTATTGTATTAATGATGTAATCCATATACAATGTGATATTAATGTTGTATTAACGATGTAATCCGTATACAATGTGATATTAATATTTTATTAACGATGTAATCCATATACAATGTGATATTAATATTGTATTAACAATGTAATCTGTATACAATGTGATATTAATATTGTATTAACAATGTAATCCGTATACAATGTGATATTAATATTGTATTAACGATGTAATCCGTATACAATGTGATATTAATATTGTATTAACTATGTAATCCTTATACAATGTGATATTAACTATTGTATTAACGATGTAATCCGTATACAATGTGATATTAATATTGTATTAACTATGTAATCCGTATACAATGTGATATTAATATTGTATTAACTATGTAATCCTTATACAATGTGATATTAATATTGTATTAACTATGTAATCCGTATACAATGTGATATTAACTATTGCATTAACTATGTAATCCGTATACAATGTCATATTAATATTGTATTAACAATGCAATCCGTATACAATGTGATATTAATATTGTATTAACTGTAATCCGTATACAATGTGATATTAACTATTGTATTAACTATGTAATCCGTATACAATGTGATATTAATATTGTATTAACAATGTAATCCGTATACAATGCGATATTAATATCGTATTAACTATGTAATCCGTATACAATGTGATATTAATATTGTATTAACTATGTAATCCGTATACAATGTGATATTAATATTGTATTAACTATGTAATCTGTATACAATGTGATATTAATATTGTATTAACTATGTAATCCGTATACAATGTGATATTAACTATTGTATTAACTATGTAATCCGTATACAATGTGATATTAATATTGTATTAACTATGTAATCCGTATACAATGTGATATTAACTATTGTATTAACTATGTAATCCATATACAATGTGATATTAACTATTGTATTAACTATGTAATCCGTATACAATGTGATATTAACTATTGTATTAACTATGTAATCCGTATAGTGATATTAACTGTATAATGATACAATGTATTAACTATTGTATTAACTATGTAATCATATACAATGTGAGTGATATTAACTATTGTATTAACTATGTAATCCGTATACAATGTGATATTAACTATTGTATTAACTATGTAATGTATACAATGTGATATTAACTATTGTATTAACTATGTAATCCGTATACAATGTGATATTAACTATTGTATTAACTATGTAATCCGTATACAATGTGATATTAACTATTGTATTAACTATGTAATCCAATGTGATATTAATATTGATTAACAATGTGATATTAATATTGTATTAACGATGTAATCCGTATACAATGTGATATTAACTATTGTATTAACTATGTAATCCATATACAATGTGATATTAATATTGTATTAACTATGTAATCCGTATACAATGTGATATTAATATTGTATTAACGATGTAATCTGTATACAATGTGATATTAACTATTGTATTAACTATGTAATCCGTATACAATGTGATATTAATATTGTATTAACTATGTAATCCGTATACAATGTGATATTAATATTGTATTAACTATGTAATCCGTATACAATGTGATATTAACTATTGTATTAACTATGTAATCCGTATACAATGTGATATTAACTATTGTATTAACTATGTAATCCGTATACAATGTGATATTAATATTGTATTAACTATGTAATCCGTGATACAATGTGATATTAATATTGTATTAACTATGTAATCCGTGATACAATGTGATATTAACTATTGTATTAACTATGTAATCCGTGATACAATGTGATATTAATATTGTATTAACTATGTAAAACGTATACAATGTGATATTAATATTGTATTAACTATGTAATCCGTATACAATGTGATATTAATATTGTATTAACTATGTAATCCGTATACAATGTGATATTAACTATTGTATTAACTATGTAATCCGTATACAATGTGATATTAACTATTGTATTAACTATGTAATCCGTATACAATGTGATATTAATATTGTATTAACTGTGTAATCCGTATACAATGTGATATTAATATTGTATTAACTATGTAATCCGTATACAATGTGATATTAACTATTGTATTAACTATGTAATCCATATACAATGTGATATTAATATTGTATTAACTATGTAATCCGTATACAATGTGATATTAATATTGTATTAACTATGTAATCCGTATACAATGTGATATTAACTATTGTATTAACGATGTAATCCGTATACAATGTGATATTAATATTGTATTAACTATGTAATCCGTATACAATGTGATATTAATATTGTATTAACTATGTAATCCGTATACAATGTGATATTAACTATTGTATTAACTATGTAATCCGTATACAATGTGATATTAATATTGTATTAACTATGTAAAACGTATACAATGTGATATTAATATTGTATTAACTATGTAATCCGTATACAATGTGATATTAACTATTGTATTAACTATGTAATCCGTATACATTGTGATATTATTATTGTATTAACTATGTAATCCATATACAATGTGATATTAATATTGTATTAACTATGTAATCCGTATACAATGTGATATTAACTATTGTATTAACTATGTAATCCGTATACAATGTGATATTAACTATTGTATTAACTATGTAATCCGTATACAATGTGATATTAATATTGTATTAACTATGTAATCCGTATACAATGTGATATTAACTATTGTATTAACTATGTAATCCGTATACAATGTGATATTAATATTGTATTAACTATGTAATCCGTATACAATGTGATATTAACTATTGTATTAACTATGTAATCCATATACAATGTGATATTAATATTGTATTAACTATGTAATCCGTATACAATGTGATATTAATATTGTATTAACTATGTAATCCGTATACAATGTGATATTAACTATTGTATTAACGATGTAATCCGTATACAATGTGATATTAATATTGTATTAACAATGTAATCCGTATACAATGTGATATTAATATTGTATTAACTATGTAATCCGTATACAATGTGATATTAACTATTGTATTAACTATGTAATCTGTATACAATGTGATATTAACTATTGTATTAACTATGTAATCCGTATACAACGTGATATTAATATTGTATTAACTATGTAATCCGTATACAATGTGATATTAATATTGTATTAACTATGTAATCCGTATACAATGTGATATTAACTATTGTATTAACTATGTAATCCGTATACAATGTGATATTAATATTGTATTAACTATGTAAAACGTATACAATGTGATATTAATATTGTATTAACTATGTAATCCGTATACAATGTGATATTAACTATTGTATTAACTATGTAATCCGTATACATTGTGATATTATTATTGTATTAACTATGTAATCCATATACAATGTGATATTAATATTGTATTAACTATGTAATCCGTATACAATGTGATATTAACTATTGTATTAACTATGTAATCCGTATACAATGTGATATTAACTATTGTATTAACTATGTAATCCGTATACAATGTGATATTAATATTGTATTAACTATGTAATCCGTATACAATGTGATATTAACTATTGTATTAACTATGTAATCCGTATACAATGTGATATTAATATTGTATTAACTATGTAATCCGTATACAATGTGATATTAACTATTGTATTAACTATGTAATCCGTATACAATGTGATATTAACTATTGTATTAACTATGTAATCCGTATACAATGTGATATTAACATTGTATTAACTATGTAATCCGTATACAATGTGATATTAATATTGTATTAACTATGTAATCCGTATACAATGTGATATTAATATTGTATTAACTATGTAATCCGTATACAATGTGATATTAATATTGTATTAACTATGTAATCCGTATACAATGTGATATTAATATTGTATTAACTATGTAATCCGTATAGAATGTGATATTAATATTGTATTAACTATGTAATCCGTATACAATGTGATATTAATATTGTATTAACGATGTAATCCGTATATAATGTGATATTAATATTGTATTAACTATGTAATCCGTATACAATGTGATATTAACTATTGTATTAACTATGTAATCCGTATACAATGTGATATTAATATTGTATTAAAGATGTAATCTGTATACAATGTGATATTAACTATTGTATTAACTATGTAATCCGTATACAATGTGATATTAATATTGTATTAGCTATGTAATCCATATACAATGTGATATTAACTATTGTATTAACGATGTAATTCGTATACAATGTGATATTAACTATTGTATTAACTATGTAATCCGTATACAATGTGATATTAACTATTGTATTAACTATGTAATCCGTATACAATGTGATATTAACTATTGTATTAACGATGTAATCCGTATACAATGTGATATTAACTATTGTATTAACGATGTAATCCGTATACAATGTGATATTAATATTGTATTAACGATGTAGAAATTTACATAAAGCCTGACATGTAAACATATGATACCAAGTTAAACAAAGTAGTTACAATTAAATTCAGAACTGATTTCTTTAAGAGGAGATTAGGTCCATTTGTAAAGTGTCAATCAATGTCAAAACCTTTCTCCAAGGATTATTAGCCAATGGCATTGGAAACAGTCTTAATTCTTTGGTTTTAACTTCCATCAAAGCTGTTTTCTTCAACAAGCATAGAGATTCTTCTCTTCCTGTTATAGTGTTAGACTTCCACCTTTTTGTTATGCACTATCTAGCTAATATTGTCCATATAACATAAAGATTAGATTTATCTAAAAAGACATCTTCAGGTATATTCAGTAAAATTAGTACTTTGGTTAGAACAAAGTTGTCTGTATAGATCGCCTGTAAAAATGTATTAATATTTTCGCAAAAGGGTTTAATTTTTATACAATCATAAAAAATATGAGACCAATCAGCTTTATCAATCTGTTGACATATCCAGCATATATTATTGCTAGAATAATTCATTTTTGACATTTTATCAGGAGTTAAGAAGAATCTATGTAGGAATTTCCAGGTGAATATTCTCCAATACTGAGAACTGGAGGTTAGTTTTACTGAGAGTAGTATATTTGATTTATTTTCTGGGGTTAATTGAATCAAATATCCTCTAGTAATAAATTGCCAATATGTTATTTTGGGAAATGTTTTGTAATTTATTATTAACTTATATAAGTAAGAATTTCTAGTCCTCATATTTTCATTATTATATATTATTTCAAATACTCTACTTATAAATTTAGGTGTTGTTATGAATGAGGATATATTTATTATCCTACATAGATCCTTGGAGAAAGTCAGTATATTCTGCAGCATTAACCCTTCAGAAGAATTTAAATTGTAAGTTGACATCATATATTGTATATCCAGAATTTTTTGATTTATATACAGTGAAGCCATCAACTTAACTTTTTCTGTTCCCAATGGCTGAATATGCCTCTATGAATTCTAACTGGAAAATTTTTACTAACACTGAAGGGAACTAATGTTGAAAACCAAGTCTTTAAATCCATGTTCATATTTATAAACTTTCTAAAGTGATCGAATAAATTATTTATTAAATAAAACTTTGTTAATTTAGAAGTATTATACTGAACATTTAGAAACAATGAATACCAGAGTATATTATTATCTATTATAGTAATATTTTAGTAAGTTTGTTTTCATTTGATCCAATAGTTATATGTAACGTTTTCCAGTTAGAAGTATAACTATGGTTAACCCATTCAATCACTGTTTTGAGTAATGATGTTCTTATATATGATTAAATGTCTGGGAAATGTATTCCTCCCTGATCCCAATGTCTTATGTGATGCGCATGAGCAATTCTATTTCTTTTAGGGTACCATAAGAACCTTAGTAGTTTTGAAGTTATTTTCTTAAGATAGGATCTGTCAGGGATTACCTTGTTTCTGTTTTGATTACCCGTGTTGTAGTACTGTGGTTGGGCCTGCACATTTTTATGTATTTATTTATTTTATTTTACATTTGTTTACTGGGAATGTCTGAATGGGCCAGTGGCCCATTTTTAGTGGTGGCCTGGGAAGAAAAGCTCCAATGACATATATACATATAGTTGCATAAAATTAACAATGGAGATGGTATTAAACAATAAAGACAAAGCTTATAGAAATCAGTGAGGTAGAAAAGTCTTCATATGACAAGTTTTCAGTTTAAACCAAGGTAAGAAAATAATTTTTGTTAAGAAAATTAGTACGCCTTGGGGTGGGTATTACACAGTCTGAGTATTGGTTATGCCATTTGAGTTTCCTAAGCTGTTTGCTAGTTTATGATATAGTAGGTTAGTAAGTGAGAGAAATGAGGGGATAGTTAGTTGAGACACTAGGTGGTGAGTATAAAAGCAGTTTTAGTCTTAGCTAGATTGTATTGAATAATACAGGATACAATCAAGGTTAAAGAAGGGGATGGGAGGGGAGTAGTACAGAAACACTGAAAATATTATCAGCCTGGACTGGTACAGGCACATAGCCACTTGTTGGTAAGAGGATCTTTTAGTAGGTGTTTGAATGTGCGAGTACAAGTGGTATTAAGGATTTCTGGCTGTAGTGTGTTCCAAAGTGTAGATATTCTGTTAGAGAAAAGGGAGTCACCACAGCTGTTATTAGATTTGGTTACTTTTAGTACATTTTTATTGGAGGATCTTAGTGAGCGAGCACAAGAGTATGGTTGAACAAGGTCTTTGAGAGCTGGGCAGTTGCCAGGGTGGTGGAAGATGCTTTGCAGTGGTGTGTCTTGGATGGAAGGTTGAAAATCTAACAATCTTGTAGTATGATTCAAATCTGATTAAGTCAGTTTTAGTGAGGTTTGTGAAAATGGGGGCTGCGTAAAGTAAAGTGGGGTGATGCAGTGGTGCAGCAGTTAGCAAGCATTGTCACCTCACAGCAAGAGGTTTTCTAGTTCAATTCTTAATTGGAATGTGCACAGAGGTTCCTCATTAAAAGAATTCAGGGCATAAGTAATATGTCCTATGCAGACCACCTCAAGGCCCTATTGCTGTATTCTGTCTCCTACAGGCTTTTGAGAGGAGATCTATGCCTGGCATATAGGGCACTGTCAAACCCCACTCTGATGGACTTCCTGCACATCCACAAAACAAACAGCATCAGAATTACCTGTTCTAAAGACTTAAACCTTGCCTGTGATATAAGTAGGACCTGCTGGAGAGATAGGTATGCATCCCAGAGACTACCCCATCTATGGAACAGGCTCCCCATCCATGTGAAGCAGAGTTCCTCCCTAAACCAATTCAAGTGCAACTTGGACAATTGGATGGGAGACTGAAAACTGATCCCTGATTTGGCACCTATTTGTCTGATGGACACAGGTAACCTGTAAATGGTTTATCTCCCAGGCCCATGTTTACACTTATCAAGGGTATCAGAACTTGTCAGAGATTTGGGATGCATGGCTAGGCTTAAAAAGGCCCTTGTGGTCATTAGCCTAGTAAACACCTATGAACCTATGAAAGGTGAATTCTGGAATTGGCATGTCTAGCGTAATCAGTGAGGTAAGGTTTGATATGGTAGAGAGATCCTAGTTTGATGTGTACTTTCTTGATAGGTATTGCAAAGTGTTTGCCAAATATAAGATTATTATCTATGGTAACCCCTAGGAGCTTGGTTTGTTCTACTGATTCTATTGTAGTATTACTGGAGGAAGAGATGGTGAATGGCAGTGGGGAGCATAAGCATAGTTTTTTTGGGATTGAGAATAAGCTCATAGTCCGACAGAAAGTTTTCAGTGTCATTGAGGGCGGTCTGGGTTACGTGATGGAGTTCACGTTTGGATGGCGGTCTGGGTTATGTGATGGAGTTTGCGTTTAGAGGGCTGTCTGGGTTATGTGATGGAGTTTGTGTTTGGATGGCGGTCTGAGTTATGTGATGGAGTTCGCATTTGGATGGGGCTGAACAGATTAGGGTGGAATCATCCGCGTATTGAATGAGGGTAGCATTGTGCGTTGCTGTTAATAGTTTATTTGTAAAAATAGTGAACAGTAATGGGCCCAGTATAGATCCCTAAAGTACACCTATGGTGACAGGTAGAAGAGATGATTGTTGATTGTTCCATTTTACAGACTGTCGATGGTCTGTTAAATAGCTTTGAAACCAGTTGAGAGAAGATAATGATCGGGTGAGGTCAGCAGGTTCTGTGAGGAGTTTTTGATGTGAGACCGTGTCAAATGCTTTTGAGGGGTATGTTGGGATTTACAGAGAAGATTGTTGATGGTTATATATTGCATGAGATGTGCACAAATACATTTATCTAGGAGTTTTGAGAGAGGTGATAGGATAGCTATGAGTCTATAGTTGTGAACTTATGTACCACCTTTATGAACTTGTATTATCTTGTATTTTTTCCAGATGGATGGGACATTGTTTTACATAACTGGCTGACTAATCAGAATGGAGGTGGTGAAAGCATGTGTCTGCAGCACCTTTTAGAAATTCAGTCAGAATCTTGTCAGCAGCTATGAGTGTTGGCTTTAGTTTGGACAGAAGTCTTTCTATGATTGACATTAGGACAGGGCGAAAGAAAAAGAACTGATTGTGGTTTCCTTAAGAAATAGGACGTGATAGGGCAAAACTGGGGTTTTGTGTCAGAGAGTGCACTTTCCACTGTCATTTTACTTTTGTATTGATATTTTTTATACCAATCTACCAAAGTTTTGATTAACTTCAGTAACTCCATATCTATTGTGTGTGTGTGTGTGTGTGTGTGTGTGTGTGTGTGTGTGTGTGTGTGTGTGTGTGTGTGTGTCTGTGTGTGTATATACATATATGTGTTTGTATACTTATAAATAAACACCCAAACATGTATGTCTATACATGGAATCACTATGCAATACCAAAATTCCACAATCCCGAGACTCTAAATCCCGAGATACGGAATCTCGAGATTGCGGAAGTAGTGAATGGGGATTGCCGTACAGTGCAGAACAGGAACTTTGCCATTCACTCCACTGTAGTGCAATCTTGGAGTTGGTATATTTAAGTTGCAGGGGGTGTGGGGGTTGCAGGGGGGGCTTGTTCCCCTGCATAAAGGTTAGAATAGTTTGTTGGATGTTTTACTTTTTTTTTTTTTTAATGTTCGAGATTCCGCAATCTCGAGATTCTGGTCCTCAGGATATGAATCTCAGGATTGTGGAATTTTGGTATTACATAGTGATCCCATATACATATACACACATATATATATATATATATATATATATATATATATATATATATATATATATAGCTGCCATACTCAGAAGGGCAGTATTATAATGCAGAAAGTTCAGAATGTTTGTGTGAGTGTTGGTGGGATAGAGTTTGTGTGAGTGTTGGTGGGGTAGAGGTAGAGTAAGGGGTAGGTAAGGAGGTAACTTTAGTGTTGTGCATGCATGTTGGTGTGTTCATCTGTGTCGGAGCTTTTGTGTAGTTTTAGTGTTATGGAATGGGTTTTGCTAAGGAAAGGGCACAAGGTTAGGGTTACAGCAGGCTTAGGGGTAGCATGCCATAGTAAAGAGGTGCAGAGGGGGCAAAGCTTTAGGGGTAGCATGCCATAGTAAAGAGGTGCAGAGGAGGCAAAGCTTTAGGGGTAGCATGCCATAGTAAAGAGGTGCAGAGGAGGCAAAGCTTTAGGGGTAGCATGCCATAGTAAAGAGGTGCAGAGGGGGCAAAGCTTTAGGGGTAGCATGCCATAGTAAAGAGGTGCAGAGGGGGCAAAGCTTTAGGGGTAGCATGCCATAGTAAAGAGGTGCAGAGGGGGCAAAGCTTTTGCCTATCATATGATACAATGTACAATTAAGATACAATGAAAAAGAATGCTATAAAATCGAATATTAAATGGTGGATTCTCAAAACAATAAAAGTTGAAATAAGATAATATATTGTACTGTCAAATAAAAGAAAAGAGATGAAAATAGCCAAACCCCAAAAATAGATACTTTTCTAAAACATACAATTCCAGATAACATTCACTCCCAGCTCCCATAATATGTATGTATGTATGTATGTATGGGGGGTTGAGGTCTGGGCAGGATGCCCCGCTCATTAAAGAAAAGTGAAGCATCTCTTATATCTTCTCCTTTCCAGGTGTAGTGATCACTGCGGTACTACTGTCTGGTTCACTAGATAGGAGATCCCCGCATATGGCCTGTCCTACACGATTGTGTCCACAACAGCACCTGCTCATGGGGCCCCTTCTTTTCCAGACCCTGTTATATGGCATGACCGAGTGCTTGGCAATATAAATGGGTGGGCAGACTGGGCACATTAACCTTGGTTGGCAGCCAGCCTAGGAAAAGGTAAACTCTGACTCCAAACCCACAAATCTGGCCATTGGATGATGACTCTGCTGCATTGTGGATATCTTCAGGAAAGGCAAAGATTATGGGAGTAAAGCCAGACAGAAAATCTGGACTGGAGCCCCTAAGGTGGCTAGTTGTCAATGGTGACATCCTTCCAGCAGCTCCTGCAGCCAAGCTGATACCAAACCTATCACTCCCGCATTCATTTGGACCACATCAGGGTGGCTGAGAGGGGGATTCTGTTGACTGGGCATCTCAGGATCTCTATATATTACACTCAGGCTTGCATCCTGGAGAGGTCACTTCAGTGCCGCTGCTCACAGTGCCAGAAACAACATGGGAGACATCAGTTATGAGTTATAAGTCCAGAGTGATTGGCATAAGCGTGGATGCTACGGGCTATCTCCAATGGTGGAAGGGACGATTGTAGTCCCACTAGTCAGCTATTGCCCACCTCAAGCTAGGCAACCCCAAGCCAGTAAGATGATGATGACCCCCCCCCCCACAGTCTGCCTGCTTAAATGGGTACTTACAACCAAGGTAAACACTGAAGAGCAGACTGTCAAATCCTGCACTATGCGATGGAAAAAAGAAAAGTAACCTATCAATATTGTGACCAGCAAGCTGGAATGTCAGGACATTATGCCCGGCCTCTCTGATGATCTTTGCCAGGTTGACGACTCCAGGAAAACAGCCATCATCGATTATGAACTCGAGGCTCTCACTGGTTCTACTTCAAATGATCAAAGTTGCAGAACATTGAACCACACATTACTGAGAATGAATTGATTGATGTTCTACAACACCAAGCATTAAAGTAGAACAAATTAAAAAAGATAAAAAGTCTTCTTGTAAGTTTCTGCAGGGGGGCAAGCCCCCCTGCACCACCACCACCCCCGCTACTTAAGTATACCAACTCTGAGATTGACTACGGTGAAGAGAATGGTATATTTCCCATTTCATGCTGTGCGGTACCATTCTCTTTACTGTAGTGGGATCTTCTTGTCAATATATGTAAGTAGCAGGGGGCGTGGAGGGTAATAAGAAGTTTTCATGTTTTAGTTTTTTTTTTTTTTTAGTTCGATATTGCAGAACTTTGATCCTCTGCTCCTTGATGATCAGAGGTTCGATGTTCTGTAATTTCGATTCTCTGAAGGGGACCCGCTCACTGATATTGTTGTGCTACAGGAGACCAGACGTCCAGCTATTGGTAGCCCCAGACAGCAGGACTCGACATTCTTCTGGCAGGGAAAGGAACTAGAGGAACAGTGATTGCATGGCATTGACTTTTCAGTGAGAAAATCTCTGCTGTCCTCAATTGAACCACCATCAAAAGGCACAGCTTGAATCCTCTCTCTCAGCATCTCAATGTATTCAGGCCCAGTGGCTATCCTGAGTATTTATATTCCTACACTCTGCTCCTCAGCTGAAGCAATGGATGAATTTTACATGGAGCTTGAGACTATCAGAGGGATACCTGTCACAGAACATCTGTTCGTGCTTGGAGACCTCAATGCCTGAGTTGGAGCTGACCATGATTTCTGGCTCAACAGCATTGGACAGTTTGGTGTTGGCAAGCTGAGGGCAGAGTGATCAACACATATTTTTGCCACCAAGCCTAACCACAGAGTATCCTGGTGACACCCAAGGTCGCATCATTGGCACTGGCTGGACCTTGTCATCACTAGCTAGACGTACGTTTGCTGAACTGTATCTTTGTCATCCATAGCTTTCACAGTGCTGACTGTGACACCAATCATTCCCTGGTTGGCAGCAAGGTGCATCTCTAGCTCAAACGAGTCCACCGCTCAAAGCAGAAAGCACACCCTTGTATCAATACTGCCAGGACATCAATACCATACCTGCACAAGTGTTTTGATGATAGCATTGCAGAGGCCCTCTAGACTGCCCACAAAGCACTGTTGAAGTGAGGTGACACCACCTTCAACTCCCCCATGGATACCTTTGGTAAAAGTCAGAGGCAGAATCCAGACTGTTTTGAAGCAGGAATCACTGAAATTGAACCAGCATTCATAGGCAAGTGAGCAGCACAGATTAACTACAAGAGGCAGCTTTCAGAGGTGACTCTAGCTGCCCCAGAAAGGCCAGAAATGATGCCCATTGGGTCACTCGACAATGTGCCAATGACTACTGGCTGAACCTCTGTCATAGCATCCAACTTGTCTCTGACTGTGGCAACATCCACGCCATGTATTAGAGCAGGAGGATGCCTTCAGCCCCAGCACAATCACCTGCAGAATGTGTTTATCCTGAGGTGCAGTGTAGATTCAGAGCAGAAAGATCTATGATTGACATGATCTTCTCATTAAGGCAGCTGCAAGAAAAGTGCTGCCAGCAAAGGAAACCATTGTATATCACCTTCATTGATTTAAGGTATTTGACTTGGTTAGTAGGAAAAACCTCTTCATCCTGCTACAGCAGATTGGATGTCCCCCCAAAATCCTGAGGATGATTACATCTTTCCACGAGGACATTTATTATTTATTTATTTATTGGCTTTTGTTGACCAGGAAAGTCCACTGAACACAGGACCCATATGGAGGCCCGAAGCTGGAGTTGTGCCAGAGCCTAGCTACATGCACGGTGTCATACAATATGATGGCTCCTCCTCTGGTTCATTCCCAATCAAGAGTGGAGTGAACCAAGGGGGTGTACTTGCTCCAACACTCGTCAGCATCTTGTTCTCTCTGTTACTGTCCCATGCCTTTAATAAGTCCAAAGGCAGTGTATACCTCTATACCAAAAGCATTGGTAATCTCTTCAACCTCGCATGCATGCCTTCAAGCGAAGACCAAGGTGCAACCAATACTGATCAGAGAGATGCTGTTTGCAGATGACATAGCTCTGACTGCTCACACTAAGGAAGCACTACAACACCTCATAAGCTCTCTTGCTGGTTCTTTTAGAGAGTTTGACCTCACAATCAGCCTCAGGAAGACCACCATCGTGGGACAGGATGTTAGCAGCACCAACCCCTGTATCTTCATTGGTAATCACACACTCGAGGGGGTGAAGGACATTCACTTACCTGGGCTCTACCATTGCCAGCAACCTCTCCTTGGATGCCAAGCTGAATACCCAGATTGGTAAGGCAGCAAAAGCAATAGCACGCCTAACAGTGAGGGTCTGCCACAACTCCAAACTGACCATCAAAGCTAAGATGAAGGTGTATCAAGCATGTGTGCTCAGCATGCTGCTCTATGGTAGTGAAACATGGACCCTGTACTCCTGACAAGAACGTAAGTTCAATGCATTTCATCTATGCTGCCTCAGAAGCATCCCAAACAAGAACATCCTACAGCAGGCAGGGATATCAAGCATGTTTGCCCTGCTCTCCCAAAGGTGCTTGTGCTGGCTTGGTCATGTCAGCCATATGTGAGATGGTCAAATCCCCAAAGACCTTCAGTATGGCGAGCTTGCCTCCAGCTCCAGAACCATAGAAAGGTCCATTCTGTGCTTCAAAGAGTCTGCAATCATGACATGAAGGCAGGCAACATTAGTCCAACAGGCTGAGAACTCAGAGCCGCAGACTGTATCACTTGGAGACTGGCCATCAAGACAGGTAGCCAGATGAGCGAGAAGAAGAGAGAGGAGCTGTGGGAGGAGAAGTGACATTACAGACAGCAGGGGACAGGTTCAGTGCTACACAGCCAGGTACACACACACATATATATATATATATATATATATATATATATATATATATATATATATATACATATACATACATACACATTTATACATGAATACCTGGATTAGCCCCTGGCTGCTGTCCATTCCTGGCCTTATCTTTTTTTGATTCCATACCGTGCTCTCCAACTTGCTGATCCTACAGTAGAACAAAAGAATCTGCCTGCCTGGTGACAAAGGACCCTTCCCATACAAATCTATGGTCTCCTCATACTGCCTGCTATTCCCAGTATCCTATCACGAAAGGAAGCAAGAAAGTATGTGTTGTCATAAAACCTGGCAGTAAAGTTGTATTTCTAACTAATGCTTCTGGGGTTTTAAAGCATGCTTCCCAGCTAGGACAGGCAGCAGCCATACCCCCTATCTGACCCTGTAACTGCCATACCTTTCTATTTCTTTGTTGTAACCTCCTTCTAACTGTTAAATATCACTTTCCTTAGTCCTAGACTTGCCAGGTCTCATAAAGTCCTCCCATTTTAATATACTTTCTGTCCACTAGGTGGCACCCTTATCCAGTCCTACTGTCTTATGCCTATCCCACTTTCTCATAGTATCTCTGTATTACATTTCTGATGTCCTTTACTTGTTCTTAACATTATCCAACCTTATCCTCTTACACTTACAGTCCACACCTAGCTATCCTCTTAAACTCTGTACCATTGTACTACTTATCACTGTACTTACCCATACCTAACTTACCTTCAGTAGTCAGCATTTTCATGATTATTCTTCCTGAGCTGCTCTTCTACTTGTCTCTATTGACTTTGTTCGCCCTGGGGCTCACTCCGCTCCCCTACCCTACCCCCAATTCCCACCCACCCCCAGTGTTCCTAGCCATATACTACATAGCCAACACCCTCTTCCCTTTCTAACCAATCACAGGATAGCCACACCCTTCTTCCCAAGCACCAATCACCTGGAACAACTCCATAAGGTTCCTAACCTATTCCCACCCACTCTATCCATTCCCAACCTCTCCCACCAGCACCCCCACCTTTCACTAATCACTTTTATTACAATTCTTTACCTCCTATTTTGCACACTACAATTACATCATCCCAATGTCTAAACTACCTACCCCAAGACATATAAAGCTGCTACTCTTTCTCATACTACTACCTTCTCTAACAGCAGCCTACCTTCTAACCTCCTATGAATACCCAATATTACCACAATTGCACTACCCCTCTAAGAATACAGCCATACTTAAACATACCACTTAAACATTACATCTACACCCAGCTACCTACTAGCAAAATATCATAGATTTGCCCACATTAGGTATACCTATTTCAAAACTAAGAAGTCTCCAGACCTATACTGTAAACTCCCAGATCCTAGATTTGGACTACAAGTTCACTCATTAATAGATGGAGACATTCACCCAAACCCAGGCCCAAGAAAAACCTTTACCAACCAAGCACATAGTCCTAATGCCTCTAGTAAATAAACCCCCACCAAACCTCCCAACTCACTCTTTATAGCACATCTCAATATACGTAGCTTAAATGACAAAGTTGCTCAACTCCATGCTCTCTTGGAAAATACACTCATCTGACATCCTATATTTGACAAAAACTTGGTTAAAACCTGTAACTCAAGGCAATGAAGTCATCCCACCATATAATATGCTAAGACATGATCGTATAGCCAAAAAGAGAGGGGGTAGCTATTTTATACAAAGCAGGATGGCTAGTTACTGCTTATGACTGCAAACCACCCTCAATATATCAATGCCGAAATCCTTATTTCTAAATTTCACCTTAACACTCATAAATCCATATATATCATCTGTATCTATCTTACTCCTGATAACAACACCAACACCCTAGAAAATATCCTAGGCTGGCTATCACTAAACTTCCCACAAGAAACTATAGTCCTTGGAGACTTTAATATTGACTGGAAGTGTTTTAGCAATAAACAACCTACTACCCACATTAACCTATATGTTTTTTCTCAAACCATTACCTCCCCAACCAGGATAAATAAACCTAACAATAAAGAAAGTACCTTAGATTGGATACTTATAAATAACCATTGCCAAACATATGAAGTTGGGACCCTCCCTGATAATGTAAGTGACCACTCACTTATTTATATTATCAGGCATAAGATAGATATACCCTTCCCACCTACATTCAGGACAACTCGGACCAATACAAATTTTAACCCTGATCTCTTCCAAAGTGAACTTAGGGCATGTGACTGGTCACCCATAAAATATCTCCCATTGGAGGAAGCTGTAAAATACTTTAATTCTAAATTCCTAGCCATTCTAGATCACCATGCACCAATCCTTTCTATCAGAATTAGGACTAAACCTGCCCCATGGCTCTCGAAAGACACCAGGCAAAACATTCTACTTAGAAATAAATGCTGGGCTAAATGGTGAGCTTCTAAAAACTCTGTAGATAAATAAGCATTTAGACAGCTCAGAAACAACACAAAAAAGCCATACTAACAGATAAAAGAAACTTTTACTTAAAACTCCAACAAACTCACCCAAATAAACCACAAAAATTTGGCCAAGCATAAACAAGCTTCTTTACCCAGGTCACTCCATTACACCAACCCCACAAGGCACTGATCATGAAAATCCCAAGCAAACTGCCAATGCCTTCAATACCTTTTTCACAGAGGCCATTCAAACTCTTGCCAATCAGCTAGTACCTGATAGCTTAACTTTGCTAAGCTATCCCACCACCCTTATTTCACTTGCAACCAGTCCCAACATCACACATTCTCACCCTTATCCAAAATCTTAAACCAACTACCCCCTCAGCTGACCAACTACCTGCTGAATATCTGCGAATAGCAGCCAAATCTATAGCCTATCTCATTTCCGTCCTGATTAACAGAACCATAATTGAAGGCAACATCCCAACTATCTGGAAAGTCTCTCACATTATCCCCCTGCATAAAGGTAGTAACGCTAATGAATTTTCGAATTATCGCCCCATTGCCTTACTTTCTCCTCTGGCACAAATAATGGAAAAATGCATCCACAGTCAACTACTAGACTACCTAATCCAAAATAACTTACTTTCTAAATGTCAACATGGATTCAGGCCATTCCACACTACTACCACTGCCCTCTTATCCTTTTCTGACTGCATTAATAAAAACCGTAAGAACAATATTCTTTCCTCTGCACTCTTTATTGATCTCTCAAAAGCATTCGATATGGTTAACCACCAGATACTTATCAATATCCTCAAATCCCTTTCACTAGATGCATTAGCTATAAAATGGTTCCAATCCTACTTAGATAACAGACAGCAGGCTGTGCTATGGGACAGCAATCTATCTACCCATCTCCCTATTACCTTTGGTGTCCCTCAAGGCTCCATATTAGGACCTCTTCTATCCTCTATTTTTATTGATGATCTTCACTCCGTAATTCCTCAAGCAACCTGTATACAAAATGCTGATGATTCCACATTAATATGCTCGACCACTTCTACATCTGAACTACAGTATCTAACCCAAAAGGTGTTTAATGCAGTAAAACAATGGTTTACACAGCGCTGTCTCCTCTTGAACCCCCAAAAAACAAAACGTTTGCTCTTTACCCCTAGCCGGAAGTCTTCTCCAGTAGATTTCACTGTCATAGCTAATAATGGTACTCTCATATCTCCAGATCCAACTACCAAACTCCTTGGAATAACAATAGACAACAACCTTAACTATGACACTCACATTAACAACACAATTAAAACCGTAAATAGAAAATTGGGTTCCCTCTATAGGATCAAACCATTTCTTACCCCAGCAGTCAAAACAACTATAGCTCACACCCATCTAAACTCTACACTTCTTTATGCCTCACCTATTTATACTAATCTGTCAAAACATAACCTCAACAAACTTGAAACATCCTATAATAACATTGCCAGATTTGCCACTTGCAATCCTTTTAGAATCCACCACTGTTACAATTTAAAGCTAAAATTTCACCAACTTACCATTGCACACAAGACCCTTTACCAACCGACTACTACTCCAATACTTTCTAGACTCATAACTCCCTACAAAAATCTTAATACCTTACTCTCTTCAAATAAACTACTTGTTTGTATAAGTAAATCCAACAACCTGGCCGCAGACTCTGTTCTCTAACACTGTTGGAACAAACTGGAACCTACTTTCCAGTGAAACTTGCATCACTGTCCTCAATATCACCTTTCAAATATAAACTGAAATTATACCTGACAGCACACTGGTTATGCCCCTGTACACTATACCTTACAACACACTGGTTATGCCCCTGTACACTATACTTTACAACACACTGGTTATGCCCTGTACACTATACCATACAACACACTGGTTATGCCCCTGTACACTATACCTTACAACACACTGGTTCTGCCCCTGTACACTATACCTTACAACACACTGGTTATGCCCCTGTACACTATACCTTACAACACACCGGTTATGCCCCCGTACACTATACCTGACAACACAATGGTTATGCCCCTGTACACTATACCTTACAACACACTGGTTATGCCCCTGTACATTATACCTGACAACACACTGGTTATGCCCCTGTACACTATAACTTACAACACACTGGTTATGCCCCTGTACACTATACCTTACAACACACTGGTTATGCCCCTGTACACTATACCTTACAACATACTGGTTATGCCCCTGTACACTATACCTTACAACACACTGGTTATGCCCCTGTACACTATACCTTACAACACACTGGTTATACCCCTGTACACTATACCTTACAACACACTGGTTATACCCCTGTACACTATAGCTTACAACACAGTGGTTATGCCCCTGTACACTATACCTTACAACACTCTGGTTATGCGTACACTATACCTTACAACACACTGGTTATGCCCCTGTACACTATACCTTACAACACACTGGTTATGTCGCTGTACACTATACCTTACAACACACTGGTTATGCCCCTGTACACTATACCTTACAACACACTGGTTATGCCCCTGTACACTATACCTTACAACACACTGGTTATGCTCCTGTACACTATACCTTACAACACACTGGTTATGCCCCTGTACACTATACCTTACAACACACTGGTTATACCCTGTACACTATACCTTACATCACACTGGTTATGCCCCCGTACACTATACCTGACAACACACTGGTTATGCCCCTGTACACTATACCTGACAACGCACTGGTTATGCCCCTGTACACTATACCTTACAGCACACTGGTTATGCCCTGTACACTATACCTGACAACACACTGGTTATGCCCCTGTACACTATACCTTACAACACACTGGTTATGCCCCTGTACACTATACCTTACAATATACTGGTTATGCCCCTGTACACTATACCTTACAACACACTGGTTATGCCCCTGTACACTATACCTTACAACACACTGGTTATGCCCCTGTACACTATACCTTACAACACACTGGTTATGCCCCTGTACTCTATTCCTTACAACACACTGGTTATACCCCTGTACACTATACCTGACAACACACTGGTTATGCCCCTGTACACTATATCTTATAACACTCTGGTTATGCCCCTGTACAATATACCTTACAACACACTGGTTATGCCCCTGTACACTATACCTTACAACACACTGGTTATTCCCCTGTACACTATACCTTACAACACACAGGTTATGTCCCTGTACACTATACCTTACAACACACAGGTTATGCCCCTGTACACTATACCTAACAACACACTGGTTATGCCCCTGTACACTATATCTTATAACACTCTGGTTATGCCCCTGTACACTATACCTTACAACACACTGGTTATGCCCCTGTACACTATATCTTATAACACTCTGGTTATGCCACAACACACTGGTTATGCCCCTGTACACTATAACTTACAACACACTGGTTATGCCCCTGTACACTATACCTCACAACACACTGGTTATACCCCTGTACACTATACCTGACAACACACTGGTTATACCCCTGTACACTATACCTGACAACACACTGGTTATGCTCCTGTACACTATACCTTACAACACACTGGTTATGCCCCTGTACACTATACCTTACAACACACTGGTTATACCCTGTACACTATACCTGACAACACACTGGTTATGCCCCTGTACATTATACCTGACAACACACTGGTTATGCCCCTGTACACTATACCTGACAACACACTGGTTATGCCCCTGTACACTGTACCTTACAACACACTGGTTATGCCCCTGTACATTATACCTGACAACACACTGGTTATGCCCCTGTACACTATACCTGACAACACACTGGTTATACCCCTGTACACTATACCTGACAACACACTGGTTATACCCCTGTGCACTATACCTCACAACACACTGGTTATGCCCCTGTACACTATACCTTACAACACACTGGTTATACCCTGTACACTATACCTGACAACACACTGGTTATACCCCTGTACATTATACCTGACAACACACTGGTTATGCCCCTGTACACTATACCTGACAACACACTGGTTATGCCCCTGTACACTATACCTTACAACACACTGGTTATACCCTGTACACTATACCTGACAACACACTGGTTATACCCCTGTACACTATACCTTACAACACACTGGTTATGCCCTGTACACTCTACCTTACAACACACTGGTTATGCCCCTGTACACTATACCTCACAACACACTGGTTATACCCCTGTACACTATACCTGACAACACACTGGTTATGCCCCTGTACACTATACCTTACAACACACTGGTTATGTCCCTGTACACTATACCTGACAACACACTGGTTATGCCCCTGTACACTGTACCTTACAACACACTGGTTATGTCCCTGTACTAACCCTGACTAACTGCCCCTATCTATTACTAGCTGTTGCTTCCCACTACTTCTCTGTACTATGTCTAATTTCCTTGTTAACAAAGAGAACTTTATCTTGTAGACAATACCAATGTCTGTAGTGTTATCACTATTATGGTTTGTTAAATGTATGTGTGTTAGATAAGTGATGTACTTGTTGAATGAGTTGTAATCATTTGTTACATTATGTAATGTATCAACATTTTATTAGAATTGTGTTCTTGGAGCTTTTCTCCCCAGGCCTCTACTGAAAATGGACATATATCCAGTTAGACTAGCCCGGTCAACAACAGTAAAATAAAAAATAAATAAAATAATATATATATATATATATATATGTATATAAAATGTGCATGGTGCGTTGGTGTGCATGAGCATGTGCATGAATGCATGGTATACGGTCATGTGTTTGTGCACTTGCATGTAGGTGTGCATGCGTGTGTGTGTGTGTGTGTGTGTGTGTGTGTGTGTGTGTGTGTGTGTGTGTGTGTGTGTGTGTGTGTGTGTCTTTGTCTGTGTCCTGTGATGGATGGGCTTCCTATCCATGTTGCCTCACAGACTAGTCTCCTGCTCTCTCCTGATCCAGAATAGCATAACGCTGGTACAGGTAAAATAATCATCCATCACTCAAAAAGGACCACACACTACTCAGGATAATGAGCGATAAAGACTACTGTTACTGAAGTAAATTATTACAACAGAAGATACAAGTAGCCCCTGTTGTAGATTCTTCAGCTGTCGTGTAGGTCACCTATGATAATAAATAGTGACTGATCATAGGAGGTTACTAGGCTGTTGGCCGTAAGGCCTCTACAAGCCTAGCCATGTTATACCCTTGTTCCCTTATGGACCAAGATATATAGTCTATTTTTGTGCCCAAATCTAAGATAAGCACAGGATGCCACTGTCTAAGAGGATATGGGTGAAACCCCCAGTGTAAATTTATGGTTTCTCATCCAATTGTAAAGGCTATGATTAAATAGGGTCATTGAGGAGCTCTGTTTTACATGAATTGGGAGTTTGTTCCAGAGGAGTGACAATCTCTGGGAGGCATATTTTTCTCTCTCTCCAGCATGTCCTGCTAATATTGCAGGCTGGGTTAAGGACCCTGGAGTGAGTGAATCTTGTTTCATTGGATTTGCAGATGTTCAGCAGCCTCATCAAGGCAGGGTCTGAGACGGCTCTGTAGTCCCCTCTAAGCAGTCTATACGACACTGAATAAAGAGATAGGGCCTTCAATCTGTCCATGTAGGTCATGTGTTGTAAGCCCTGAATTTTTAGGTCTATATTAAAATTTCGAAGTCTGACAATATCAAATACGATATTGTCGACACGAGAATACCGAAAGCGTACTACATCGAACGTTTAAACGGAAAATCTCCATAGGGAGAGATTTCCGTTTACTTCAATGCAGTGCATTCTTGGAGTTGGTATATTTAAGTGGGGGGTGTGGTGGCTGCCTACACACTATTTAGTTTTTTTTTTTAATTTAGTATTTTTTTTTTTGGTTTTGATGATTTAAGACATCGATCACTAAAGTTCGATCTTTAGTGATTCGAAGTTTTAAACCTTCCAGATCATAATATAGACCTGAATTTTCTTGGTGAGAAACATCTGAGGTCTCTCCAGTTGCTGCTGATGTCTGGTGAGGTATACAGAAGGGAGCATTGCACTCTGTTATTGGTCTGATCAAAGCCGAGTACAGGGGAGTTATAATCTCCTTAGCTTTGGATGCTATACCATTGCTTATGAGGTGTGCAACATAGAAGGCCTTCTTTACTGCTGTAGACATCTGATGATCAAAATTAAGGCTTCTATCAACTTACATTCCTAAATTGCTCACCACTGGGTTTCATGCTAGTAGAGTTGGCATCCCCAGTTCTGACTGTATGTCTTCTGTTTGTGAGCCCGTTAGAAACCCATCTAGTGACATAATGATTAATCCCCAGTTGCGTGAGTTTCTCAATTATGCCAGAGCGAGGGATTATGTCGAAGGCCTTGGCTAGGTCGAAACAGGCAGTGTGAACTGTTTTGCCTTCATCCAGTGCCTTGGTGACAGTCTCAAAGAAGCCCACCAGGTTTAGCAGGCAAGATCTGCCCTTAATGAAGCCAAACTGGGTCAGGTCAAGAGTATGAAGGTCACTTATATCCTTGTTGATAAGATCCATGATAATTCTCTCCATGGCCTTGCAGATAATGCTGGTTAGGCTTATAGTTCCCAGGGGCAGTTGAAGGACCTCCCTTTGTGCAAGGGAATTACTGTTGCTGTTTTCCACTCAGCTTGGACAAAGCCAGTGCTTAGACTGAGAGTGAAGAGCGTGCTCAGCTATTCCGCTAACTCCAGTTTTACACCATTTATTAAGCAGGCTGGGATGTTGTCCGGTCCCATAGAGGCTGTGTTTTTGGCCTTGAAGAGTGCAACTATGACCCACATTCTGGAGATACTAGGCAGAGGGCTGATAACAGTTATATAATGGGGTATGATTGGTGGGGACAGGGGGGTGAAATTTTCACCAAACCTTTCCATTAGCAGGTTGGCAATATCCTCAGGTTCAGTATAAGTGTTACCATCCACAGCTAGTTTGGCAAAAAGCTGGGCCTTCCTTTTTAGATTTCAGACATAGCTAAAGAATGCTTTATGATTTTGATTAGCTAGGGATGCTGATTTAGTTTCATGATTAGATTTAGAGGACTTTACAAGATGTCTAATCTGCTTGTTTATGCTTTGAAAGGAGTTCATCCTTTGTGGAAACCATTCCCGGTTGTTTTTTGACAGCGGTGTCTTTCTCCTATTGTACATCCTATTTATGCTGGATGTCTACCAGGGTCGCCTATTTTTTTGAGAGGATCTTGATTTGATCCGTTCCGGTACAGCTGAGGTTATGCATTTATATAGGTGTTTATGCAGGACATTTGTGTACACCTCAGTATAGTGGTCATTGCTGTTGGTGTTGGCAGGGGGCCTGAAACTATAGATGCCATCACTCAGTAGGCTATAGCTGGCTTTGGAGAATTTTTTTTAGCCTTCTTGCTCCTAAGGGTGTGTCAGGTATGATCTTTACTTTGAACGAGACTGATTTATGATTGTACTTTACCAGGGAGGGCCCTACACATGGGGTGGTGCAGTGATCCTCCATGTTAGTGAGCACTATGTCAAGGATGTTAGAGCCCCTTGTGGGGGTGATGACTATCTGCTGCAGAGCATTTGTGTTAACAAAGTCCAGGAAACTTTGGGCAAATGCATTTGTGCTCATATATGTTATCCAATCAATGGAAGGATAGTTAGTTTTCCATGACCAGGGTATTTGGCTGTACTGAGAATGACTCAAGTAGGTCCAGGTAGGCTGTGTAGGTTTTGTGGTTTATGGTGGGGGACATATAGCTAACAATGGCATGGAGAAGGGTCTTTCCTACAGTTAGTTGGACTTGGAGTAACTCTAGGGAGTCATATTGTAACCGGTCTTGAGGTGTGTTTGTCTTTATTGAAGATAGATACTCCTCCTCCCCTTGTTTTTTTCATGGTTGTTGTGTGGTCTGAATGTGTGGAAGGCATTATAGCCATGCATGTCTGGGGTACTCTCTCAGGCCTTGAACCATGTCTCTGTGACTGTGCAGAGATCATCTTCTAACAGGGTGAGAAGTGCTTCAACTCAACTAAGTGCAGTTTCTGATTTAGACTCTTAGCATTAAGCAGCATAACCCTGAATTTGTTTCTGAAGGATATTTTTACATCAGGAATTTTGTTCTTATGACATTGCCTAAAAAAAGCACTATGGGGAGACAAGTAGTTTTGTCAGCAAATTAAAGCCTAGAGGTGACAGGTGAAGACCACCTCTGGCAAAGCTGTGTTGTCTGTCTGTCAACCATATCATCCCAGGCTATCAGATTGTGGATCCCCCGGACTAACACCAGAAGCTGAGGCAACTGTTGAAGTCAATCATTTTTTGTTTGTATTTTGGCATCATCCTAGATGAGAAGAATGCTACTTAGGGCTACTGACACACCTTCCTGGAACACATAATCCTAAAGCTCCATCATGTCTCTCTACAGATAGTCCAGTGAGGTACGTCTCAAGTCATTCACTCCAACATGGACTATGACAGAGTCATAACAGTACTTATAGAGAGACTTGATCTGAGACATGGCATCGTGCATACAAATATTAGGATAAGTAACTTTCTCAGACATGGAATCATGCTTGCAAATATTAGGGTAAGTAATATTCTGACACATGGCATCATGCATGCAAATATTAGGGTAAGTAACTTTCTGAGACATGGCATATTGCATGCAAATATTAGAGTAAGTAATATTCTGACACATGGCATCATGCATGCAAATATTAGGGTAAGTAATATTCTGACACATGGCATCCTGCATACAAATATTAGGGTAAGTAACTTTCTGAGACATAACATATTGCATGCAAATATTAGGGTAAGTAATATTCTGAGACATAGCATCATGCATGCAAATATTAGGGTAAGTAATATTCTGACATATTTTATTTATTTATTTATTTAAGTTTGATGACCAGGGAAGTCCACTGGGCCAAGAAGAGCCCATTTTCAGTGGAGGCCGGGGGAGAAAAGCTCCACAATAATTGCAAGTTGCTTTTCATGTTACAAAAGGACATATTTCATACAGCTAATTAAACATTTACAGATACACTCCATGATATTTGCAAATGGCTTGTCACAATGTTACAAAAATGAAAAGACATAATTCAATACAGGAATTTCAACATTTACATAAAGTGAATATTTTTGTTTTAAACTCAATTGTAGGTTTAACATTTCAAAATATATAGCTACTAGCCATTAGAAGGTTAGGAAAATACTATGCATGGATAGGGTAACAGTATAATAGAGATTGGAGAGTATAGTACAATAGATATCAGAGAGAAAATTAGTTTTTTGTAGGGGAGGGATTGTTTTGAATGGGATGAAGTAATAGTAGAGGTAGTTGGATGAGTCAGTGCAAGGTGGAATGAGGGGGGGGTTAGGTTGGAGCGTGGCAAAGGCATTCCCATTTGGAAGAAAGATGAGAGAGTAGCTGAGGTTTGAAATTTGTATGGTTAGGTAGGTTGTGTAGGTGTGTGGGGAGAGAGTTCCACTGTTTAGCTAAGGAGTGGGACAACATTAGATAGCCAGGAGGTCATGCAGGTTTGTGGACCTGAAGAAGATTTTGTTTTTTAGATCTAAGCGAGAGGTTGGGAATGTAAGGTTTGAAGGAAGTAGCGAGAGCTGGACAGTTGGCAGGTTTAAAGATGAGCTTGTGGGCAATGGTGAGTTGCAGGTAACTGAGGTAGTTGGGCAGTTTAAGCCAGTTGAGTGTGAGGAGGGAGTGCCAGTGGTGGGATGAGTTTTTTTGAATTGGTTGCAAATTTGGAGATCTTGTGGTAGCAGGATTCAAGTTTGGACCAAGATGGAGATTGGTGAAAAGAGGGACACCATACATAAGAGAGGGGAGCAGGAAGGTGGATGCAAGAGTTTGATGGGTAAAGGGGCTTAGGAAGTGGTTGTGCCTGTAGAGGAGACCTAACTTTTGGTGGGTTTTCTTAATTGCAGAGTGGATGTGGGTGTCAAATTTTAGTTCTTCATCAGTAATGATGCCAAGAATACACTGACGAGAAAACTGTTGAACTGCACAAATCCACACACAAGCGAGGAGGAACACAATCAGAGACCACTTCGTAAAATTAAACTGGTATTTAATAGATCCAAATGAAATGTTAGCGCTTTCGGCTAAAACAATATTTAGCCTTCATCAGACAAACAGCGGAATATTCAATATCAGAGCTTTAAATAATATAATAAAACCAATCAGAAAACAGTGCATTCATCTATTAAATGTTGCCATGGTTACCTTAAAACGGAATTGCACATGGCTAGTATGAAACATTAAATAATGTTACTTAAGTTAAAACCCTAAAGAAGTAATGCAACTTAAAGATATTAAATCTCACATGTTGAGAAATAATAAATAAAAAGTGAAAAATACATAAAATGCTCATCGCTTATGATTTGTTTACAGGCAAATTCATTACGAAACATTTAAAATAAAAACTAATTATTAAACATGACTTTACCCTTCATGTTCTTACAGAAATAATTAAACCTTTGTAAAGTTGAATTCCTCATTGTGCCAGAAAATATTGGCATTGCCAGAAAGACAGTGAAAACAAGAAATATGATAATATATAAATGTGTATGCATTGCGTTATCTATTATAAGATAACCACTTGAACATGCATTTGATAGAAAGGTTATCATTAATTCCTGGTGCCAGGTGCGCCCTAGTTCAAATCTGCCACATAAGCTCATCAATCTCTAATCTTATTTGCCAAGGGCCGCCCCTTATATCTGGGGTTCTTTGTTGGACTATGACAACACTAAAAGTGTGCCCTATGTACCCCAAAGTGTGCTTGGCTAATGCATTATTTTCATCATGTCTGCTGACGGCGTACATGTGTTCGTAAATTCTGGTCTTTATTCTACGCTCCGTCTTACCAATGTAAAAAGCTTTACATTGGTTGCACAGGGCAGCATATACCACTGATTTGGACTCACAATTATAGTGGTTGTTGATCTTATACACTTTGTCATTGATGGTAAATTGTGTTCCTGTTTTAAGAAACTTACATTGTGCACAAGCACCACACTTGTACCGCTTGACGGTGAGAAGTAAGTTTTTTTAGTGGTCTCTCCAAAATAGCTTTTGAATTTTGTCCCCTCCTATATGTCAATTTAGGTTTTTCTCCCAATAAAATAGAAAGGGTGCTATCACAGATATGGTGTTTCTTACAATAGATATTAAGGACCTTTATACAGTCATACCACAAGTCACAGGACTTAGTTGGGTGAGGGAATTCATGATTGTCAAAAAAAGTGGAAGAAAACATCATCCACTTAAGTGAAACTCTTTTGGAGTTAGTTTTAACAAATAATTTCTTCATTTTTGAGAACAGGTTTTACCTCCAAACATCGGGGGTTGCTATGGGTTCCCCTTGCGGTGGTTCTTTTGCTAATGCTGTATTAGCACATTGGGAAGCGGAACTGCTATTCAAGGAAGTTCTTTTTCAAAAACATGTTTCCTGGTACACTAGGTACCAGGACGAAATTTTTTGTATTTGGAAGGGGGAGAAAGAACTAATCCCTTCATTTATTGAAAGAATATCCAATATGACTGATTTTTTACAGTTTACTTTTAATGTAGCAGACATCGAGATTAACTATCTTGATATACTTCTCACAAAAGATACCAATAACCAAAGACTTAAAAGTACCATTTACAGAAAACCTACGTATTCTAACAGTTTGTTACATTTTTCCAGCAGCCACCCCTATTACCAAAAAAGATCTGTCATAAAGGGGCAGTTGGTAAGGGCAGCACGCATGGTAACAGATGACCATGATTTTCAAACCGAATGCAACAAACTAAAAAACATGTTTTCAGCAAGGGGCTACCCACTCACTTTAATTAATAAAATCATTTTGGAGGTATCTAATAAGCGTAAAGCAGGTCAGTTCATTCCCCTCCTTTCTACTAACATCACTAATGAGGAGAATTTTAACACGGAAAATACATTAATTTCTACAGATCCCTCTAGAAATCATGGATCTGGAGACACAAATTATAGTGTGTCTTTTTTGCACACTTTCTCATTAGATTTTTATAAAATCAGGGAAATTGTCAATAAGAATTGGGACGTAATCAACCATGATAGCACCCTTTCTATTTTATTGGGTGAAAAACCTAAATTGACATATAGGAGGGGACAAAATTTAAAAGCTATTTTGGAGAGACCACTAAAAAAACTTACTTCTCACCGTCCAAATGGCATGTACAAGTGTGGTGCTTGTGCACAATGTAAGTTTCTTAAAACAGGAACACAATTTACCATCAATGACAAAGTGTATAAGATCAACAACCACTATAATTGTGAGTCCAAATCAGTGGTATATGCTGCCCTGTGCAACCAATGTAAAGCTTTTTACATTGGTAAGACGGAGCGTAGAATAAAGACCAGAATTTACGAACACATGTACGCCGTCAGCAGACATGATGAAAATAATGCATTAGCCAAGCACACTTTGGGGTACATAGGGCACACTTTTAGTTTTGTCATAGTCCAACAAAGAACCCCAGATATAAGGGGCGGCCCTTGGCAAATAAGATTAGAGATTGATGATCTTATATGGCAGATTTGAACTAGGGCGCACCTGACACCAGGAATTAATGATAACCTTTCTATCAAATGCGTGCTCAAGTGGTTATCTTATAATAGATAACGCAATGCATACACATTTATATATTATCATATTTCTTGTTTTCACTGTCTTTCTGGCAACGCCAATATTTTCTGGCACAATGAGGAATTCAACTTTACAAAGGTTTAATTATTTCTGTAAGAACATGAAGGGTAAAGTCATGTTTAATAATTAGTTTTTATTTTAAATGTTTCGTAATGAATTTGCCTGTAAACAAATCATAAGCGATGAGCATTTTATGTATTTTTCACTTTTTATTTATTATTTCTCAACATGTGAGATTTAATATCTTTAAGTTGCATTACTTCTTTAGGGTTTTAACCTAAGTAACATTATTTAATGTTTCATACTAGCCATGTGCAATTCCGTTTTAAGGTAACCATGGCAACATTTAATAGATGAATGCACTGTTTTCTGATTGGTTTTATTATATTATTTAAAGCTCTGATATTGAATATTCCGCTGTTTGTCTGATGAAGGCTAAATATTGTTTTAGCCGAAAGCGCTAACATTTCATTTGGATCTATTAAATACCAGTTTAATTTTACGAAGTGGTCTCTGATTGTGTTCCTCCTCGCTTGTGTGTGGAATGATGCCAAGAAGCTTGGTGTTGGGAACGATTTCAAGGAAGGTGTTGTTTTGGCTCTGTATGGTGAATGTGGATTTGTCGATGGAGTTTTTGGTAGGGGAAAAAACATTAGATTAAGTTTGCCCGACATCTGGTCCCTGGAGTGGTCCTCCTGGAGGGAGTCTTAGTTCTTCGAACGGGTCTTCGGGAGCATCTGAGGTGGAGAAGAGTGTGCTGGCCACTGCTGGCAGTCAGCAGTAATCAGCCGTAGCTCCCCCTCTCAGTCTCTCTGTTGATACCCTCTGACATTCATCTAAGAGGACCCAGAGATCCTCCGCTTCTTTGTGTTTTTCCATTGGGATTCCTTCTCTTCCTTCTGATGATTCGGGAGATCCTCCAGGAGAGGGACTTTGAAGAGAAGCATGTAGACTCCCGAGTTCGTCACTCGATACTGACTTTGATATCAGAGGGATCCTCTAGATCTCTCTCCCTCTGTCTCTCAGACATCCTAGAACTCCTGGAAACAGAGGGGAGAAACTGGCCCACCAAATCCCCTCTGAGGATGAGTCAGTATACCTAGATATTTGGACTTCGCCCTCCACTCCCCAGTGTTCCGCCTTTCACCCCCCTTTTCTTATGGTTATTGCACGAAAAGGGCAGCTCCTGACTCAGTAGAGCCAGTCCCTAGGAGGTCTTCGTAATTACCACCCCCTGTGACAATTTCGCCTCACTATGTGTCCCCCGCACTTAGGTGGGTGGCTGCGGCCACCAAAGGAAACTCTGGTAGATCCTTCCGCGTCTGGCCATCCCTCCTAATAAGGACTCTAGGACCATGGATAGGTATTTGGTTTTATTTGAATTTAGTGCCAGATGGTTAGCCTGCATCCAAGTTTCTGTTTTGGAAAAGGCTAGTTGGGTTTTTGCTAGGGACTCAGAAGGGGAGAAGGCTGAGCAGATGATTGCTGAGTCATCTGCATATTGGATGATAGATGAGTCTGGGATGGATTGGTGAAAGTTGTTAATGAATAGGTTGAAGAGAAGAGGGCCAAGAATAGAACCTTGTGGGACAGTTGTGGGTGTGGGAAGGAAGGGGGAGGTTGAAGTTTTCCATTAGACAGCTTGTTGGTGGTTGTACAAGTGGCTGGAAAACCAGGCAATGGTGGTGGGAGAGAGGTGTAAGGTGAAGAGTTGGGATATAAGTGGGGTGTGTGAGATGGTGTCAAAGCCCTTTGACAGATCTAGGAATAGTGTGGATACGAACTTGCCTGAGTCACGTTTGAGGTTTATGGTTTCAAGAAAGGGAAGAAGGGCAGTCATGGTGCTGTGGCCAGGACAGAAGCCATGTTGAGTAGGGGAGAGGAGATTGTTTAGTGTTAGGTGTCCCATGAGTTGTGCTTGTATTGTTTTCTCTAGTATTTTAGAAAGAGGGGAAAGGATGGCAATAGGCCTGAATTTGGTTGTATCAGTATTTTTGCCACCTTTGTGGAGGGGGATGATGTAAGCTTGGCACCAGATAGAAGGGACGTATGATTTTTGTATGGTTCTATTTATAAGAATAGAGATGGCATAGGCAATGCTGTCTGCAGATGGTTTGAGGAAGGTTGGTGGTAGGTTCTCGGGTGCATTGCAACAGGGTTTGAGTTTGAGGAGAAGTCTTTTTATAGTGCTTGTGGGGATGGACTTGAAGCAGAAGGATGTAGAGGAAGGTTGATGATTAGGGTGGTGGTTGGGGTAGGAGTGGGTGGTGGTGGAGGAGAGGGGTGGGAAGGAGGCTGATAGTTTAGCTATGCAGTCTATGAAGAATGAGTTGAACTGGCTGGCTGTTTCAAGGTTGGAGAGGTTGGGGTCTGGGCAGGGGTTTTCTTTGTTGCCAGATTGCAGCATGGATGAGATGGAGTCCCAGAATTTTTTGGGATTTGTTGAGTGCAAGGACTGGAGTTTGGAGTAGTGGGCTTTGCAGTCTTTATTAGTTTTTTTGCTGAGTTTAATAGTTGCTTATACTCTAGGAGGGTGTTAGGGCTTTTATGTTTTTGATATTGTTTCCATTTTTTCTCCCTTTGGTGCAAGGCTAGTTTAGTATCTTTTGATAACCATGGGCAGGGACTTGTTTTGATGTGTTTGGTTCGAGTGGGAGGCTTGCTGATTGAGAAGGGTTAGGAATGAGTGGTAAAAGTAGGAAACAGCATTATCTAGAGGAAGGGTTTTTAGAGAGGACCAGTCAGTATGCTTTAAGCATTCGGAGAAACTTAGAGGGTTGAAAGAGGAGAGGTTCCGGGTTTGGATGTAGTGGTGTTGTTTATGCAGTGGTGATGGGAGACGGTCGTCGAAGGCTGGTAGGTGATTGCTGAGAGATCAGGTAATGTTCCGGCTTTGGTGATAAGGTTTGGGTGAGATGTTAGGATCCAGTCAATGATGATACCACATGGCATCGTGCATACAAATATTATGGTAGGTAACATTCTGAGACATGACATCATGCATGCAAATATTAGGGTAAGTAATATTTTGACACATGGCATCATGCATACAAATATTATGGTAGGTAACATTCTGAGACATGACATCGTGCACGCAAATATTAGGGTAAGTAATATTTTGACACATGGCATCATGCATACAAATATTATGGTAGGTAACATTCTGAGACATGACATCATGCATGCAAATATTAGGGTAAGTAACATTCTGAGACATGGTATATTGCATGCAAATATTAAGGTAAGTAATATTCTAAAACGTGGCATCATGCATGCAAATATTGGGATAATTAATATTCTGACACATGGCATCATGCCTAGAAATATTTGGGGAAGTAATAGATATAAATGCCCTCAGAATTCCTTCAGACCACTTAATTTTCATGGATGAGATTTTATTCCTTTTCAGATGCAAATCCACTAGAGATGCAACGATCTTATTCAAGCATGTCATTTTAAGATAGTCAAATCCTGGAATTCAAAAGCTGCTTTTGATATATTAATTACCTTATCACACAGAGAACCCACAATTGTATTGTCACTTTTTCATCTTATTCAGTGAAACCATTGTAAAGCATATTACAACAGTCTGCAGTCAACTCTGTTTGGTTTTGTCTGCCAAATGACAAATGAAATAACTATTATTTTGACCCACTGAACTGAAGCGGACTTTAAATTTCTTTTTTGTTTTGACTGAGTGCACTGTTTGATTTTGAGAGCTGCTTTGTTTCATTTCCCTCACGCTGATCAGCGGTTCTGGATTCTCTACCAGCTCATTTCAAAACGGTAATCCTTCTTGTCAGATGACATCTACATTTCTGTAAGTTCTCAACTGCACCTGCAGTGTGAGTGAAGTGCATTCAGATGCCTTAATCTACAGCTTTGTGAGATGTATTTACATACCTTTCAAGTCAGAGTTTATTTCCAGGGAGTTTTATGTCTGATTTTCGTTTTCTGACATGACCCTGCTGCATAAGATTGCATCTAAACCCTATATTACCCAAATCTTTGACATCAAAGAGCAAATCATTTCTCTGGAGTTTTACGAGAAAAGCGATTACACATCAACCTCTAATGTTCACAAAGGTCACACACTATTTAGAGAAAGCATCAAATGACTTAATCCTTTCTTGTGCTGAAATACAAAATACAAAAGATCAGCCCCTTCCACACATTATGTGAAATATGAAAAGGTAGTGTGTTTTAAAGTTTAATATGCACTTTGGCCAAGCATCCTTCCTCTCCATAATTCCTAGGTACTTGCACCATATAGGACATTTGCATGTTTCACAACAGCGCTGTATTAAACACAATTCATCAGTGTTCATCTCACCTTTTGCATGTTTTAAAAGAGACATAATATGCAGTTAAGCAATGAAATGAATATAAAAAGTTCAACTATAATCAGATGTAAGCTCAATGAAATCATAAAATAACTGGAATAACAGGCAAAGAAAATATACATTCATGGCAGATGAATTTTAATATAGAAGAAGTCAATATGTGCTTAAAATCCTCACAATCTCACAGCATCTGCAAAGTAAATAATTATCACAGAAGAAAAAAATAATAATCTTAAATCTCTGAATTATATTGAACATTTTTAAAATAGCTTAGAGCTTCTGGTCAAAGGCAGTCCAAAGTGATACCCTGAGCTAAAAGTACTAAAGGCTCAGGTTTTAAAATAAAATTATCTTCATACCTCTCAACTGTACAGATGTTTGCAGAATGTCCAGATTTTTGCCTCATACATTTGGTTCATTTCTCATACGATTCTGGTTTTCTAGCAAATCATTGGCAAATCCCTCTCAGGGTTTACGTCAGAAAATAATGACAACATGTGAGTTTCAGACTTCATACCCTTCAGGAAATCCATGCTATTGCAAAACCTGTTATTCTATCCACTTTCACACCACCAGGTATTAAAGAGAACATTCCTCTGGCTCCAGTGTTAAAAAACAGAGCTCTGCATACAAGGCCGGATTAAGACCAAATTGGGCCTGATGCTGCAGTGCAAAAAGGGCCTATTTTTTCTCGGCATTGGTGCATGTGCATTCAGCACTCACCATACATGCACACTCAGAACAACCAAGAAGCCTTAATTGCTTGTAACACAACCAGCCAGCCTTTATTGAACATGAATAATAATAATGACGTGTCGACGTATTATCGTAACAACTCGAGATTAACATCAAGCTATGTAACATCAACATTCAATAGTAATTGTCTGAAAAGTGCACTTAATGCAGAAAAAGCTAAACCAGATCAACTTAACCTGGCCTACCTAGGCATATTGTCACTCTTACTACTGCGTTAGTGCTGCTTACTCATATTGCTATTATTCGAGCCTTAGCAAGCACAAATTCTTCGATCATGTCAATGAAGTCAAGGCTGCACAGCAGCTTATGCTCAATGCTCATAAGCACCAGCATGCTTAGCCTTTCCTGCCCCATTGAGGACCACAGCTCTCCTTTGACTATTCCCAACTTTGAGAAGCTCCACTCGCTGGAGGCACTGGACACCATCATGCACAGATAGATGTGCAACCCAATCTGGACGTTTTGAAATGTCTGAGAAAGATTCAATGATGACAAAAGCTTGTAGATGGTAAGCTCTGCTGATTCCTTCACAGTCACCGATTTCTGAGTGTACATAAATGCAGCAAACTATATCAGCTCAGCCACCAGTGTGTGTCTTCCAAGACATCTGGATAGGAGGAAATGAGATTCTTAGCTTTGTCCTCGATCTGCTCAATGAGGTTAGCTCCAAGACAAATCCGAATGTTTTACAAATATCGTCATATGCCTTCATCCACTTTTCCAGTTCAGCTAACAGACTGTCAATCATGACCAGATACGTCTGAGTTTTGAACATTTCCCTTGGGCTGATGTCTGCTTCGTTTGCAGCTCCTTCATCAGGAATTCACTTTTGCTTACAGCCTTGATGCTGCTCAGCCTTGTATTCGCCGTGTTGAACCTTTTTGGTCGCCATCTGCTCATACACATCAAATCTGTCCCATGCAAACTGAACCGTGTCGACCAGTGATACCATCAAGCCAGATGCCGTATTCAGGCTGACTGTAGGATCTTTGAGGCTAATGCTTGTACTGTTGAGACATCCAAGGATATTGTTCCCGGAATTTGCCATAACTACTGTTTCAAGTTCATCCATCCTGCACGAAAATCCCTTGGCCTGATTTCTCGTATCTACCTTCTGCTCCTTATCTGCCGCAAGCTCATCCAGGACTTCCTGAATGCTCTTCCACCCTTCTACCAGCACTTTGACAGCATCTGCATGTTCACACCATCAGATTCCAGGCAAACCCTTGAACGTCAGCATGCAGCGATTCTTTAGTCGCTGCCAGCAATATGTTGAGTCAATTGAAAAAAATCGAAAAACCTGGTACAGCCACTGCAGCTTTCAACAGCCTTATTTCCTACCAGGTTTAGGCTGTGGTTGCAGCATGGAATAAAAGCGGCGTATTTACATTCTCATTTCACAATTGCCTGGACACCACTGTACCGTCCTGACATGTTCAACGCATTGTCATATGACTGGCCTCTGCAGTTAGTAATATCCAAGCCTTTTTCCTTCAGAAAGTTCAGAAGTATGCTAGCCATCTGCTCCACCTTGTATCTCATGATCATAAGCATGAATGTCAGGAACAGTTCAACTGGGCCCGACAGCAGAACGTACTGGATAACAATCGTTAGCTGATCAAGGCGTGATACGTCAGGTGTCAAGTCAGTTGAGACAGAGAAATACTTCGCCTCCTTGGCTTCTTTCAGGATAGTGTCCTGCACCTTTTGTCCCATGAGCTTCACCAGTTCCTCACAAATTGTGGATGATAAATAGGAAATGTGACCTTTCCCGTGGTTTGCATACTTTCTAATAGCGCTAGCCAGCAGAGTATCATACTCCACCAACAACTCAGTGATGCCAAGGTAGTTACCATTATGAGCAGAACCTATAATCTCATCCGCACCCCTTATAACAAGACCATGCTCAGCTAGGAATATCAGAATGTCGATGAGCTGCTTCAGAATCTGGCACCAGTAACACCGCTCTTCCTCGACCTGTTTGATGGCTAGGTAGTCAACATGACCGGCCTCCCTCTGTCAGCTCGCAAAGAACAACATAGCCTCACGATGACCATCGCTACTTTCATGCATTTTTATTCTGGATTCACCTGCCCAGCAGTTGTTAAAACTGCCAGAAATGAACTTGGTCACTTGAACAGCACTGCCACTGAACAATTTGCATGCAAAGCAGAACACCTTCCCTGTCGAAGGCGAGTAGCACAACCATTGTCTACAGGATTTTTCGGCATTGAGCGGATGCGTACGCACAAAGGTCTTTGAGCATCGACGTTGGAACGACTCGCCTGGGTATCGTCTGGTACTCTCTTCAAACTTTGATTCAATGTGTTGGCAGTCTTTTGGACCTTTCTTGGCCCAATATTCTTGAGTGTCAGCATCGATTTCACCCCACTGTCCCAAATCATTGGTGAAAGCCTCCAGCGTCAGCACTAATGCTTCAGCGATAGCGTCTCCTTTCACCTCTTCTCTCTCCACTGAACTTTCCCGCTCTTTAATCTCTCTTGCCTCCACACGTCCATCTTGCTTGGCCTGGTCTTCAGGAGCCCTCAAACTCGCAATCGCATCCGCCGCAGATGATTGAGATGAAGATGCTCTTACTCCGAAGTACGAACTTAATTTTGGAATTTTCGCCAAAACCTTTTTCTTGTTCTGCTGCTTCTTTCCTTTTCTTTTTCACTTTATCCCATCCCTGAGTTGAGATGCTATAGCAAGCGTGTGCAAAATAGTATGAAAGCTATCACAAAGTAAACTGTTTAACGTAAAATTGATAGCATTAAGTTGAAATCTCCAGTTAACAATAAACACAATGACGTTATAGTTACGTCACAGTGCAAAGAATAATAGTAACTGTATAATAACTAACACTGTGTATAGGCGTCCGAAAGTCGGACTTCAAATTTCATTCTAAGAATTATTTTGAGGTTAATATAGCAAAAAAAACTGTTCAGCTTCTGGAAAATTCTCATCTGCTTTCATCTGGGCCTATTTCAGGAATGGGCCTAATAATAGCACCGACCCTAATCCGGCCCTGTCTGGATGTAATACGGTATTTTTCTCAAAGCTTCAACATTTTATACTTTTAACATAAATGTTTTAAGTTGTCAGTTTATGGAGCGGTATGAATCACTTTAACTATATAACTTTTAATTTGTAAATTGTCTAATTAACTAGAATGTAAATGACACCTATTGCATAAGAGGTGCTTATGGGAAGAATAACTTAGTTCTGAAGAAGTCGCTGTTTTGGTGAGGGAGACGAAAGTGCTTAACTTTCTTTGTGTTTGGAGTAAAGTGTGCTCATAAGAACAGTCCTGTTATTCCTGTGGAGGTATGGAGCTTATGCTGTAGACCCAGTGAATTGCTTTTCTAAGTTGGTTTTGGTGAAATATACTGGCAATTTCATCTGTGTGGTATGCAGAATGGTGTGCTTCTCATCCAACAGCTGCAGCTGAGAGGGCTTGCAACATGCAGTATCATGCTGGGCTCCTGGACAGGATGCACCGTGAGTGTGGTAAGTACGGATATATTATGATAAATGGAGTGCAATAAATAAACAATAAAAACTGTAGTGCAATAACCAATAAACAATACCAATAACAGTAAGCAATATTTTGTAAAGCAGGATTGTGGTGTCATAACATAATTTCAGTACAGTTGCATGCATTGCATGTGTATTGTAATGCTGCTGCAGTCAACAGTAAAACTGCAATAACTGAGGAATGCAAAAGTAATTGCTTGAAAAATGAAATGTATTGCACAACCCACAGGATGGTTCAAAGCTGTCTCCAGGCCACTTTCATTCACATAACATAGCCTATGCCATAAAACTCACTATTCCTCAGAAAATGGCTACTAATCTCAGGGGACATACACCCCAACCCAGGTCCAATCAACCCAATCCTATCCCAGAAACACAAGTCAGGCCTACTTATTATCAATATAAACACACGTAGCATATCCAACAAACTACATGACTTTCACGCATTCATATCCCACTACAGCCCAGACATACTAACCATTACAGCGACTTGGCTAAAAACTGCCACACAAAACAAAGAAATTCTTCCCCCAGCCTATAACATCCTAAGGCAAGATAGAGGTATGAAAAAGGGAGGGGAGGTGGAGCTGCAATCTTATTTAATAATAACTCAACCTCCAACCACTAAAAACCCCACTTCCCACATTCCTGAATGCAGAGACATTGGGCTCTGTTACGTCCGTTAAAAACAAAATGAGAATCAACATCCTCTGTAGTTATATCCCTCCAGGAAATAACTCACCTCTAATAGAAGAGATACTAGAATGGGCCACGCCGACTCCATTCAAGAA
>NC_056729.1:1761416405-1761524186 GCF_019279795.1 Protopterus annectens | reverse complement strand
TCCTTTTTGTAGTTATATTCCTCCAGGAAATAACTCACCTATAACAGAAGAGATACTAAAATGGGCCACAATCAATCTACCCCAAGAAACCATCCTGCTATCAACATCCTCTGTAGTTATATTCCTCCAGGAAATAACTCACCTATAATAGAAGAGATACTACCATGGGCCGCAATCAACCTACCCCAAGAAACCATCCTGCTATCAACATCCTCTGTAGTCAGAAAATGAATTAGCACTATCAGAATTAAACTGGATATTAAAACTAGGCGCACATCTTCCCCTGGGCATTAACTATTATTTATCTATTAAGGCCGCACTATTATGTAGAAAATGATGTATATCGTATAAAATTAATTCAATATAATCATATGTTTTTTGTATGTTTTATTATTTTGCATACATTCTACACTTATATATACATTTTTAACAAATATATTATACACATATTTATTTAACATATATTAGATTTGTTTAGATACATTTTATATTCTTTTTTATATATATAATTATCTATAGAACAATATATCAAAATTCTACGCATATATTGGTGATACGCTATCGTTGGCTCATACACATTTTTGTTTATAATTATCTAATACTTATATATATCTCATTCACATTGTATAAATTTATTTTTTGAATATTGATTTATCTACATTTAACCACACAAGAATTATACCAAAGTGACCATATGAATTTGTTATTTATAATTGATGGATCCGATGGCGTTGAAATGGGTTTGCACCAAACGGGAGATCTACTTCATATATAATTATATAACATTTAATGTGAATATATGTGCGATGTTCGCATACTTATACTTATACAGATATTTAGTGAAGCAACTAGATGTAAACATAGGCATATTAATGGAGCCCATTCAGACAGTCTGATGCATAAGAAGCGATCCAGATAGAAAAATATATACATATATAATTTTTTGATAGAAACAAGCTTTCGTTTATAAGAATAAATGGATTTTTTATGCTTAATGCAAAGAGTTTTAACATTCATATAATAAATAATGTATGCATATTTTTAATGAAAAAAATTTTGAGAAATTTTAACAATGGACTATTTTGTCTTAATTAAGTGTTTCCCGTGCTTAGCGGATATATAAATACATAACAGCTGTACAATGATTGTTATCTGATGAAGCGTGGATGAACCACGCGAAAGCGTTCATTCCTGTTTTTTCTTTAAATAAAGCCTACTGGATATTCTGCAAGCAGTTGGATTTTATTGATTAACTACAAGTGTTTTAGCACTGAGAATATTTGAGTTCATCCTTCGTGGCTGGCATCTCACAATTTTTATTCATTATTTCTGGAATTTTGGTGAGAGAACCACTTAGCAGGGACGTTGCCTACTCTTTTTGCATCATCTCATAAACCCAATACTTCCCAACCTCTTTCAAATCAAACACTTCCCCACCAACTTTAATCACACACACCCCCACCTTCCCTATTTCAGCCTCCTTCTCTACCTTACTATATCTCAAACTTATTGCTATAGCTGAATCTCACTATGAATACCTTATTGCTCACCAACCTTCTGATATTACATCTAACCTTATTCCTACAACTCACTGCACCCCATGCACTATTACCCTATTTCCATAAACAAGCCACCAACCCACTTCCAAATGATCACTCTTTCTCTAATAATGTCATCACCATCTCTCCCTCTCTTTTAGCCTCTAACATTCAACTCCCTAAAATAAAAATGTCTCCTTCTTAGCCCCTATCTTCAAAAAACAAAACAAAACGTATTAGATACTACCCTCTCACATCAAAAACTAAAAGCTTCACAACTACAATACTAACAGCAGGTGACACACACCCAAATCCAGGTCCAAACCCAAACCTTACCTCTATACCAAACACCCCTCTCACCCCAGTCCACTAAACTGCACAACAACAAAAAAATTTCCTTCTGTTCTATTAATACTCAAAGCATCCTCAACAAAGTTAGTCTGTTTCATGCATGGATAGCAAATCATACCCCTGTAGTTAACCTAAAACTAAACAATTATGCCACAATTACCATAGTAGCTACCTACATCCCTCCAGGGGACAATATTCCATTACTGGAAAACATTCTCTCCTATCTCTCCTTAAACATCCCAAATGAAACAATCCTCCTTGCTGACGTAAATATTAATTGGCTAACCCTAAATAACCCAGGTTCCCCACATAATATAAATTTATATGGGTTTACCCGCTCATTACTAAACCAACACATTTTAACAACACCCACACCACAAATACTCTCATTGATTGGATACTTGTCTCAGCTCCTTCTAAATATCATAATCCAGAAACCCTTGCCAATACTCTGAGTGACCACTCACCCATAAAGGTACTAAGATACTCAACCCACCTCTCTAAACCACACAGATATATTACTAGATATAATCTCTCCAACTTCAACCCTGAGACATTCAACACTCTCATAGCTAGAGTACGCTGGGACTTCCTCACCCAGCTCCCCCTAGATGAAGCTGTCATTGCTTTCAACTCTACTTTTCTGGATATCGTAAACTCACTAGCCCCACCTCATAAAATTAGGACAAAAGCAACCTTATCTCCTTGGCTAACAAAAAAACACAAGAACTCTCATGAAATCTAGAGATAAGTCCTGGAAAAATGGCTTCAAACTAAAAACCCAAAAGACCTACAAAGTTATGAAGAACAAAGAAACCTGGCCAAAAGGCTTATCAATAAAGACAAAAAAGAATTCTACTCCAACCCCCTTCTACTCTAAAATCAAACCCCGAAAAATTCTGGAATGCTATCAATCAAATACTTCATCCAGGAAACCCTAGCTCACCAAACCCTACTCCAGAAAAGACACCAGAAGAAACTGCTAACACCTTCAATTCTTACTTTGTGGAATCAATATCCAAACTCTTTAACTCCAATAGCTCCACTACAACTGCCCCAATAAACCAAGCTTCCTCCTCAACAACTACTCCTCCCAAAATCTTCTCCCTGAAGCCTATCCCTACAACCTACATTTGAACCCTAATCTCCAAACTAAAACCCTGCTCAGTATCTGCTGACAACATCCCCATCATACTTTCTTCAGACAGCTGCCCACTCACTCGCCCTTCCCATCTCTATCATCATAAACCGCTCAATCTCTGAATCCAAAGTACCATTCATCTGGAAACATTTCTACACCTTGCCTATCCACAAAGGTGGTAACTCCACTGAAATCTCAAACTTTAGACCTATTGCCATCCTCTCCCCTCTGTCAAAAGTTCTCGAAAAGTGCATATATACTCAAGTCATGGATCATCTCTCACAGGAAAACCTACTTACCCCAACACAACATGGTTTCCGACCTACGCATAGCACATATACTGCACTTCTATCCTTTCTCAACACTATCTCCCTGGCCAGAGATGACCATAAATTTATCTCCTGTCTCTTCCTTGATCTCTCAAAGGCCTTTGATACTGTTTCTCACGCTCTGCTACTAAACAAACTGTCTAACCATAACTTCTCTCCTGACACAGTGGCTTGGTTCGATAGCTACCTAAAAGATAGATTTTGGTCAGTAAAATGGGGCACTGCTTTATCTACTCCCCTTCCAATACAAATGAGAGTCCCACAAGGATCCATTCTTGGGCCACTGCTTTTCAAAATCTTTACAAACCTGCTCTGTACCTCCTGCCACATTCCTCTGTTATCCAATATGCTGATGACTCTACAGTCATTACAATAGCTAACTCTCCCTCTCTGCTCTTATCAGCTACCCAAACATCCTTTAACTCAGTAGAAACATGGCCCTCAAACAACAAACTCATCCTCAACCCCAAGAAAACAAAGCTCCTACTTTTCCTTCCCAAAACATCCAACCATATCATCATCATCTTCTTTCGGCTGTTTCCGTTAGGGGTCACCACAGTGAATCATCTGTTTCCATTTCTTCCTGTCCTCTGCATCTTGCTCTTTCACACCAACCACCTGCATGTCCTCTCTCACCACATCCATAAACCTCATCTTAGGCCTTCCTCTTTTCCTCTTACCTGGCAGCTCCATCCTTAGCATCCTTTTCCCAATATACCCAGCATCCCTCCTCAGCACATGTCCAAACCAATGCAATCTCACCTCTCTTGCTTTGTTTCCAAACTGTCCAACCTGAGCTGACCCTCTAATATACTGATTCCTAATCCTGTCCATCCTAGTCACACCCAGTGCAAATCTTAACATCTTTAACTCTGCCACATCCAGCTGTGACTCCTGCCTTTTCGACAATGCTACCGTTTCCAGCCCATATAACATAGCTGGTCTCACTACCCTCTTGTAGACCTTCCCTTTCACTCTTATTGGTACCCGTCTGTCAGAAATCACTACTGACACTCTTCTTCACCCATTCCACCCTGCCTGTACTCTCTTCTTCACCTCTCTTCCACACTCACCATTACTCTGAACTGTTGATCCCAAGTACTTAAACTCATCTACCTTTACCAGCTCTACTCCCTGCATCCTCACCATTCCTCTACCCTCCCTCTCATTTACACACATATATTCTGTTTTAGCCCTACTGACCTTCATTCCTCCCTCTCTAAAGCATATCTCCACCTCTCCAGGGTCTCCTCAACCTGGTCCCTACTCTCACTACATATCACAATGTCATCTGCAAACATCATAGTCCACGGGGCCTCCTGTCTAATCTCATCTGTCAACCTGTCCATCACCACTGCAAATAAGAAAGGGCTCAGAGCTTATAATCCCACCTCCACCTTAAACGGATCTGTCACTCCCACTGCAGTCCTCACCAATGTCACACTACCCTTGTACATATCCTGTACCACTCTTACATACTTCTCTGCCACTCCTGACTTCCTCATACAATACCACAACTCCTCTCTAGGCACCCTGTCATATGCTTTCTCTAAGTCCACAAAGACACAATGCAACTCCTTCTGACCATCTCTGTATTTCTCCAACAACACTCTCAGAGCAAATATTGCATCTGTAGTGCTCTTTCCTGGCATGAAACCATACTGCTGATCACTAATCATCACCTCCCTTCTTAACCTGGCTTCCATTACTCTTTCCCATAACTTCAAGCTGTGACTGATCAATTTTATCCCTCTGTAGTTACTGCAGCTCTGCACATCACCCTTATTCTTAAAGATAGGTACCAAAACACTTTTTCTCCACTCCTCAGGCATCCTCTGACTTTCCAAAATTTCATTAAACAATCTGGTTAAAACTTCCACTGCCATTTCTCCTAAGCACCTCCATGCTTCCACTGGTATGTCATCTGGGACAACAGCGTTTCCATTATTCATCCTCTTCATAGCTATCCTTACTTCCTCCTTGCTAATCCATTGTACTTCATGATTCACTATCCCTACATCATCCAACCTTCTCTCCCTCTCATTCTCTTCATTCATCAACCCCTCAAAGTACTCTTTCCATCTACTCAACACACTCTCCTCTCTTGTGAGTACCTTTCCCTCACTATCCTTTATCACCCTTACTTGCTGCACATCTTTCCCAGCTCTGTCCCTCTGTCTAGCCAATTGGTACAGGTCCTTTTCTCCCTCTTTAGTGTCCTATCTCTCATACAACTCTCTATATGCCTTATCCTTAGCCTTCGCCACCTCTCTCTTTCCATGCGTCTCATCTCCTTATACTCATGTCTACTTTCTTCATCTCTTTGACAATCCCACTTCTTCTTCGCCAGCCTCTTCCTCTGCATACTCTCCTGTACTTCCTCATTCCACCACCATGTCTCCTTGTCCTCCTTCCTCTGTCCAGATGTCACACCAAGCACCTTCCTTGCAGTCTCCCTTACTAGCTCTGCTGTAGTTGCCCAGCTATTCGGTAACTCTTCATTGCCTCCCAGTGCCTGTATATAAAGTCCCCATTTACTACTCTGTCACTTAATAACACTCCTATTGTAGTTGAATCTAGCTCAAAACTACTGGGAATCACAATCGACGATCAACTAAAATTCGACCTCCACATAAACAACTGTATAAGGAATACTCACCTTAAATTAGGCCTACTTTATAGAAATAAAAAATTTCTCACCCAGGAAGCTAGAATAACCCTCACTCATTCCTACCTTCTTCCCTGCCTAACATATTGTTCACAAATCCTTACTAACCTAAACTCCTCTCTCCTCACTAGACTTGAGACCACATACCACAAAAGTAGCTAGATTTGCAACTCAGCTTTCCTATAGATCTCACCACTGTCTCTCTCTAAGATATTTAAACAGCTAGAGTTACCTCACCTGCTCTTTCTCTCCCAGCTCCAAACCATACATGCAATTCTCTACCAGCCATCTTTCTGTCTAGCCTTACACACCATCATCTCTCACTATACTCCCACAAGTAGCCTCCGAAGCTCCTCCCAAGACCTCCTAAAAATCTATAAACCAAAATCTAAAGCAGGGTGTAGCCTATACAGTTATTGTACCTCTATCAAATGGAACAAACTTCCCTTTGAAATTTGAACACTCACACATCCCAAACAGTTTAAACTAACTCTAAAAGAATATTTTAACAGGAAATGGATCTGCCAATGCTCAAATCCACCCTGAAAACTCTATATCTCTCTCCACTAATCAGTAGCTTTTCCCCTCTCTCTGTAACTTTTATTCCTTCCTGATTGTTTAATTTGTAAATTTTACATTCATCCCCTATGTAGCTCGTCCATTCTAAGTACTACTTTCAACAAGTGCTCTGACTTTATCTACCTGTTTCCTCCATTACATAATTCTATGTATTATACTAGTACTTATGACAAAATGTAATCTGTATATTCTCAAAATTATCCTGTAGCCTGCTAACTGATTTGCCTTATTCCACCTGTATGATACCTGTTAATAATGACAAACTGTTATATCTATTTACTGGAGCTTTTCTCCCCGGGTCTCTGCTGAAAAAGGGCTTCTGCTCAGTCAGACATTCCCGGTCAACAAATGTAAAATAAAATAAATAACTAATAATAAATAAATCACCAATTAGTCCTCACCTTCAACATAATAAGGAACCCTCAGAAAACCCCAGCCCTAAACCAACTTCTAAACCAATATTCTGCAAATCGCCCTCTACGCTCATCCAACAAAGCCCTGCTCTGCATAACCAAAGCCAATAACACTGCAGGGAAAAGTCTGTTCCCCCACACCATTGCTAGGGAATGGAATAATCTCCCCCAACGTATCTCCTCTGCACCACCCATCTCACTTTTCAAGACATCACTAAAGTCACACCTCTTGCAATCATGGCTCTGTCCCTGTATCACATAAAATCTTTTCTGCTCTCCTCCTACCTTGCCACACCTCATCTCCTCACTGCTTACCTCAGCTATTCTGTGCGACTCAAATACTCCCCATCAGGAACTGCTATCCTACAAACTATTTCTCACGCTATGACATATATCCCGAATAGCGTTATTTTCCAGATTCCATTCCTTCATTTTTATGCTTTGTACTACCAACAGGGAATTCAGAGTTATGCTATCTATATACCAAGCTTGCTTAAATCAAACTAAGGTACAAAAAGTCTCCCTGATTGTATATATGTTACTGTATAGAAATGTTCTGTCATTCGTGGACTGTGGTGTCATATTATGACATGGAGCTCTGATTGTATATATGCCTCTGTACAGAATTTTTTTTGTCATTTGTTGTATTTGTACTGTTATGTTATAGAGCTTTTCTCCCCAGGCCTCCGCTGTAAATGGACCTTGTTCCAGTCGGACTATTCCGTTAAACAAATGTAAAATAAAAAATAAAAATAAAATAAATAAATAAATAATGCTCTCTTTTTTTTTTTTTTTCCCCCTCCTACTCCAGGTACAAAAAGTATATGGGATGAGGTGGCCCACGTTATGGGCAGATATCGTGTGCATACCTCACAGATACTTAGCAGCAATGCCAATAAAGTGCAAAGCAGGACTGTGGCGTCATAACAAAATGTGTCTAAATACTTCCAGTATGGCTGTATCCATTGCATGTCTGTTCTAATGTCACTGCAGTCAACTGTAAAGCTGTAATAACTGTAGAATGCAAACGTACTTGCTTAATAATGTATTGCTGCAGTCACTTGTTACATTATCTGCAGATGACCCCTGCAGCTTTTGGGTTCTACTCCCATGTCTGCCAACTAAGACATGATGGTCATCTAGTCTACTTAATGTACACAAACATATTTCTCAACTGTCACAATTACAACCTCCGAATCTTTCTGGTCCATGTTTAGCAAATAAATGATTACCTGGAATGCAATGTATTGTCAAATCCATTTAAAGAACACCTTGGTAGCCACGTGCGTGCAGATAATGTGAAACAGTTCCATGTAGTTGTGTACCTGCATTTGTTAGTGCTTGGCCCATACTATCCCAAGCTAACAGCCTGAGAGGTATGTACGTGCTACATCATCTATAGAAAAATTCTAGTCACTGTACTCACAACTGACATTGCACACCTGTAGAACTATGCATTAGTAGTCTTTTAGGGATATCATCTGCAACATCACTAATGATATGTTTTTTCTTTCTCTGTGCACCCTGTATCTTCTTTAATTTATTATTGTTATTTATTATTATGATTTAATATTAATATATTTTGTTAAACTGTTTTGTTGGCTTTATGAGTTATTTCACTTTGGCTTGCTGTTAACTTATTTACTGTTAGGTTATTTAATGTTGTGTCCCACATAATATACCTTAATATGTATTTGGATTAATCAATATTATGTTCCATTATGTTAATACTAGTATTGGTTTGGTTATTACTAAGCTTAACTTATTGTTATAACTAATATACTACAAATTGTCAAGGTAGGCCAGTTCCATGTGATCCGCCTACCTTGTCTCCTCCGGCCATGGCACCAGGCCCCAGCACATCTGGGACCCAGACTGGTGGTGCACCCTCTGCTGGCCCTGCACTACCTGTGGCATTGGGTAGTTCTGCCCCATGGGACAGGGCTGGGCCCCCCTCTGGGAGCAGTGGTGGAGGCGAAGTTGTCACCCATGATAAACTACCAGTTTTGGTGTGCAGGATCGTGTACCATGGGTTTGGACAATGCCTGCACTGGATGGAGAGCAAGTTGGCCACCCTGGTTGGGAGGACTTACCCTATAACCCAGCCTCCACCACTGCCACCCACCCCCCCGTGGCAGTGCTGGAGCAGTACCTACAGTCCCATGGGTGGGGACTTCAGTCACACTGCTACTTTGTGGAGGAACATGGAACTGTGATTCCACAAAACCCTTCCAATCCAAGGTGTTCACCCCCTCTTGTGTCAGACACCGCCTTTGTCTGCTGGCTTGTCTGTCTTGTATGTCTGCAAAAGCTTCCTCACCTACCCAGTTTACCTCCCCCACACGTACCTCTGTCCCTTCCCCAACATTTCACTCGCACCTTAAAAAAAAATGGGCACCTGTCCCAAAGAAAATATCGTCCCATACATAGCTCTACATTTTGCAGACGTGGACACACATAATTTGGTGCAACTGCCTTGACAATGCAGTTATGCTGTCCTCACCCCTCTCTCTGGGGGTGAGAGTCCAAAGTCATCTACAAATTCTGTCACAGTGCAGTTGTTGCTGTACAAGAAATGGATAGCTATGGTTCTTTCCTACAACCATCCTGCACATCCCTCTCTGCCTTTCACTATGTTTTCCCCCTGCTTGCACCCCATTCCACCACTTTCCTATCTCCCCATTTTCTTTTCTTTAAAGATTATTTGCGAGACACTGAGGGATGTGGTGCACCACTCAGCTTTGCTAAGCTCAGCGGAGCCATATTGATATATGTGTTTTAAATGATAATAAACACCTGTCCCCTAGTTCGAAACCAAGATCATCACACCTGCAGCCCACTGCATTAATGTGCCATGTCACACAGCTGTTAATTAAAACAGCTGATTTAACAAAATATAATAACTGCAAGTTACAGTCGTTAAATGAGTTTAAGCAGAGCTGTACATAACACTACGATAATGCCACATTGCCAAACTTGCTGAAAGAAAAACGGAAAAAAATGGCAGTGTAACTTGAGTTTGGTGCAATAGTACCAGCAGAGACCAGACATGGAATAATGCATGTAAGTTGGTGCGAGAGTACTGGCAGAGGCCAGACACGCAATAATGCATCCGGCAGAGAGTCAGACATGGAGTAATGCATCTGGCAGAGAGCTAGACACAGAATAATGCATCCGGCAGAGAGCCAGACATGGAATAATGCATCCGGCAGAGAGCCAGACATGGAATAATGCATCCAGCAGAGAGCCAGACACAGAATAATGCATCCGGCAGAGAGCCAGACACGGAATAATGGATGTAGGTCAGTGCGAGAGTACCGGCAGAGAGCCAGACACGTAATAATGAATGTAAGTCAGTGTTAGAGTACCGGCAGAGACCAGACACGGAATAATGGATGTAAGCCGGTGCGAGAGTACTGGAAGAGAGCCAGACATGGAATAATGGATGTAAGTCGGTGCGAGAGTACGGGCAGAGAGCCAGACATGGAATAATGCATGTAAGTCGGTGCGAGAGTACTGGCAGAGAGCCAGACATGGAATAATGCATGTAAGTCAGTGCTAGAGTACCAGCAGAGAGCCAGACATGGAATAATGCATGTAAGTCAGTGCGAGAGTACCGGCAGAGAGCCAAACGTGGAATAATGCATCCGGCAGAGAGACAGACACAGAAGAATGCATCCGGCAGAGACCAGACATGGAATAATGCATGTAAGTCAGTGCGAGAGTACCAGCAGAGAGCCAGACATGGAATAATGGATGTAAGTCGGTGCGAGAGTACCGGCAGAGACCAGACATGGAATAATGGATGTAAGTCGGTGAGAGAGTACCGGCAGGGAGCCAACACGCAATAATGGATGTAAGTCGGTGCGAGAGTACCGGCAGAGACCAGACACAGAATAATGGATGTAAGTCAGTGTGAGAGTACTGGCAGAGAGCCAGACATGGAATAATGCATCCAGCAGAAAGCCAGACATGGACTAATGGATGTAAGTCAGTGCGAGAGTACCGGCAGAGAGCCAGACATGGAATAATGCATCTGGCAGAGAGCCAGACATGGAATAATGGATGTAACTCTCAACTCAAAACTGGCAAGACCAGACAGGAGAAGGCAACTACACACACCACAAAACCAGCCTCACATAATGCTACCACACCACTGAATCAAACACATAAACACACAAAGACATACTCGGAGGCTCTGAGTAAAAATTTACCTAAACAGCAGAGGCCTCCAAAGCAGACACCCAAACAACTGCTACCTCAAGACACCCCACAAGCAACACATAAACCACAAAAGCAGTGTGCAAAGCAGTCACAGCCCTTAAAGCCAAATACAACACCAAACATACTTGTCATAGGTGACTCCATAGTCAGACACACTGACGTCCCACTCACCAGGCTGAACAAGGAGAGGGTCACAGTAAGCTGCCTATCGGGCGCTAGAATCCGCCACATAACACAAGCACTCGGGTCACTCCACGGCAAGTACAAATATGACACAGTCATTGTCCATGCTGGTGTGAACGACCTGAGATGCACCTCCCTGGACTACATGAAAAGAGACATAGAGGAGCTCTCTGATTATGTAGCCCAGGCAGGTATGACCCTAACCCTGAGCAGTATCCTTCCTTCACAAAGAATGATGCCACAATATAGAGACAAGATGATCAGCTTTAACAATTGGCTTAATGTCTGGTGTCATTCAAAGGGGATCCAGTGGCTGTCTGCCTGGGATGACATGCTTGACAAGCCACGCTGCTTCGCAAGGGACGGCTTGCACCTGTCACCCCTGGGATTCCGGATATTGGCTAAGGCTCTTGCCACCCCCATAGTGCCTTTTTAGGCAAGGCTCAAATTCTAAATCTACCACCCTAGAAAACAAAAATGGGAAGAAACTGAGGATAATGCTGCTCAATGCCAGAAGTCTAAATCCCAAATGCACGCACTTGAGGCCCTTCTCAGTATGGAGAACATCGATGTCTGTGCTGTAACTGAAACCTGGTTCAAGGCTCCTGAGAGCACCCCGGCACTATCAGGTTTTACCTCATATCATGCGTTCCGGCCCCAAAACCCAGACCACACCACAAAAGGAGGGGGTGTATCCATATTCATAAAGGATACCCACACCTCCAGGTTGGTGGCAACGCACGAAGCGTCAGAAACCATCCAGGTGCAACTAACCATAGGCAAAACTGCTCTACAAATTGTAGCATGCTACAGGCCACCCTCTCAAACTCAGGAACCCCACACAGCCTTCCTGAAGACACTGGAGGGTATAAATGTATCTCCAAACACCATCATATTGGGTGACTTCAACTACCCGAATATAGACTGGGAACATTACTCAAGCCCTAACTTTCTAGCCCAACGGTTCCTGGAGTTCATAAATTCAAATGCCATGGAACAGCTAGTCACTGTTCCCACGAGAGGAGAAAATATACTAGATCTCATTATCACAAACATGGGGACAAAATGCTCCACACTGGAAGTATATCCCTCATTGGTGAGATCTGATCATAAACTAATCTCACTGGAAATCCACATCCCGCCCCCACCCCAAACAAAAAAGACCACAGTGAAGAACTTCTCTAAAGCAAACTTCACACTACTCAAGACTGGTGTGGTATCCTTCAAGGCCCCTGAGACAGTGGAAACCACAACCCAAGCTGCGGAAGCCCTTACAAATGCCTTCTATGAACACCTCCAGGACTGCATGGATCAGGCAATCCCAAATAAAATAAAGACTCTTTCCACAAAGGGCAAACGTCCAGTCTGGTGGACCACAGCCATTAACAAACTTTACAATAAGAGGAGAAAGCTATTACATGATAGAACAAAATCCATAAAAGGGAAGTCACCCCTGACCATTATTAGTAAAAAAATACAAGCACTCATAAAATCAACTAAGGCCAATTTTGAGAGAAAAATTGCCATGGATTCAAAGGACAATCATAAGGCCTTTTTCAGCTATGTTAGGAACCTGGGTGGAAACTCCCATATATGCTCAGAATTAGTCCAAAATGATACAAAAATCACTGAACCCACAGATATTGCCAACATACTGGCAGACAGGTTCAGTGCAAACTTCACCCCCCTCTCCCCCCCTAAAGGAGAGATAACTATCCCAGCGGAGTGTAGCCTCCCAGACATCTCAAATGCACAGGTGAAAGCTGCTCTCTCTAAAGCTAAAAACACAGCATCAATGGGACTGGATGGTGTCCCGGCTGTGTGCTACACGAGCTAAATGAGGAATTAAACCCGCACATAAGGCAGCTGTTTAATCTCAGCCTTACCACAGGATACATGCCCAAGGAGTGGTGTACGGCAACTGTGGTCCCACTCCACAAAGGCGGTGCCTCTACGGACCCTGGTAATTACCGCCCCATAAGCTTAACAAGTCTAGTCTGCAAAGCTATGGAGAGGATCATAATGGAGCTCATAAACAAAGATATAGGGGACTTGCAGACATTGGACCCGACCCAGTTTGGCGTCAAGGGAAGATCATGCCTTTTGAACTTGGTCGACTTCTTGAAACAGTCACCAAGGCCATTGATGAGGAAAGGCAGTCCATACAGCCAAGCTTGACCCTGCAAAGGCTTCTCACACAATACCCCACTCGGGTATTGTAGAAAAACTTACCAGCTTAAATGTAAACCCATATGTCACAAGATGGGTTGCAAACTGGCTTAAGGACAGAACCCACAGGGTTAGAGTTGCTGGCGCTATGTCAGACTCCAAGCCGGTCACAAGTGGTGTCCCACAGGGCTCGGTCCTTGGCCCCCTATTGTTCGGCATCTACTTCTCAGAAGTACAGGCCAACATGGGAGGACTTTGGCAGACAAAGTTTGCAGACGACTGCAAACTGGGCACCATAGTGGAAAGTGCATCGGACACAGATATCCTTCAGAAGGGACTCACGGAAACAGATAGCTGGTGCCAGAGCCATGGCCTGAAGTTAAAAGCCAAAAAATGTATAGTCATACCCTTCAGGAAAAACAAGGCAACCCCAAGCTACCATATAGGTGGCAATCCACTAAGCACAGAAGAGGTCATCAGGAACCTGGGGACCCAGGTTGACAGTGGCCTTTCTTTTGACACTCACATTGCTAAAGTGGTTAGAAAGACCTTCTACATTGCCCACCTGATCATGAAGGGATTCACATCCAGATCTAGTGAGGTCATTGTTCCCCTGTACTCTTCACTTATCAGACCAATGATCGAGTACAATGCCCCATTTGGGATGTATCTCACCCGACATCTGCAGCAATTGGAGAGACCCCAAAAGTTTCTCACCAAAAGGATAAAGGGACTCCAAAATCTGTCATATGCTGCCAGATTGAAGAAACTCCAGCTCTATTCAGTCGCATACCGTCTGCTCAGAGGTGACATGTGCCTGACATACAAGGCCATGTCCAACCCGGAATTAATGGACATGCTCCACCTCAAAAAATCCAAATCCACCAAAACCACTAGAGCAAGCGACTTAAACCTTAGCACGGATATAAATAGGACATGCTGGAGGGATAGATTTATCACTCAGAGACTCCCTATGCTGTGGAATAGAGTCCCGGTCCATGTGAGGCAGAGCACCTTGCTGGCTCTGTTCAAGAGAAATCTTGACCTGTGGATGGGAGATCGTAGGTTTACCCCGGGAATCATCTCTGTGTCACTGCTGGACAGAGGCACAACAAACTAATGGGTACAGTATTTTTTCATATAAGGGGTGGCGTAAGACACAAAAATTCAGGCTAGGCTTATAAATGCCTTGGGGCAGATAGCCTAGTATAAACCTATGAACCTATGAACCTATGAACCTATAAGTCAGTGTGAGAGTACCGGCAGAGAGCCAGACATGGAATAATGCATCCAGCAGAGATCCAGACATGGACTAATGGATGTAAGTCAGTGCGAGAGAACCGGCAGAGAGCCAGACATGGAATAATGCATCCGGCAGAGAGCCAGACATGGAATAATGGATGTAAGTCAGTGCAAGAGTACCGGCAGAGACCAGACATGGAATAATGCATCCAGAAGAGAGCCAGACATGGAATGATGGATGTAAGTCTGTGCGAGAGTACCGGCAGAGAGCCAGACATGCAATAATGGATGTAAGTCAGTGCGAGAGTACCGGCAGAGAGCCAGACATGGAATGATGGATGTAAGTCTGTGCGAGAGTACCAGCAGAGACCAGACATGGAATAATGGATGTTAGTTGGTGCGAGAGTACTGGCAGAGAGCCAGACATGGAATAATGGATGTAAGTCGGTGCGAGAGTACCGGCAGAGAGCCAGACATGGAATGATGGATGTAAGTCGGTGCGAGAGTACCGGCAGAGACCAGACATGGAATAATGGATGTAAGTCGGTGCGAGAGTACTGGCAGAGAGCCAGACACACATTAATGGATGTAAGTCGGTGCGAGAGTACCAGCAGAGACCAGACATGGAATAATGGATGTAAGTCAGTGCGAGAGTACCGGCAGAGAGCCAGACATGGAATAATGCATCCGGCAGAGAGCCAGACATGGAATAATGGATGTAAGTCAGTGTGAGAGTACCGGCAGAGAGCCAGACATGGAATAATGCATCCAGCAGAGAGCCAGACATGGAATAATGGATGTAAGTCAGTGCGAGAGTACCGGCAGAGAGCCAGACATGGAATAATGGATGTAACTCAGTGCAAGAGTACCGTCAGAGAGCCAGACATAGAATAATGGATATAAGTTGGTGTGAGAGTACCGGCAGAGAGCCAGACATGCAATAATGGATGTAAGTCAGTGTGAGAGTACCGGCAGAGAGCCAGACATACAATAATGGATGTAAGTCGGTGCGAGAGTACCGGCAGAGAGGCAGACATGGAATAATGGATGTAAGTCGGTGCGAGAGTACCAGCAGAGAGACAGACATGGAATAATGGATGTAAGTCGGTGCGAGAGTTCCGGCAGAGACTAGACATGGAATAATGGATGTAAGTCAGTGCGAGAGTACCGGCATATAGCCAGATACACAATAATGGATGTAAGTCGGTGCGAGAGTACCGGCAGAGACCAGACATGGAATAATGGATGTAAGTCAGTGCGAGAGTACCAGCAGAGAGACAGACATGGAATAATGCATCCGGCAGAGAGCCAGACATGGAATAATGGATGTAAGTCGGTGTGAGAGTACCGGCAGAGAGCCAGACATGGAATAATGGATGTAAGTCAGTGCGAGAGTACCGGCAGAGAGCCAGACATTGAATAATGGATGTAAGTCGGTGCGAGAGTACCGGCAGAGAGCCAGACATGGAATAATGGATGTAAGTCCGGCAGAGAGCCAGACATTGAATAATGGATGTAAGTCGGTGCGAGAGTACCGGCAGAGAGCCAGACATGCAATAATGGATGTAAGTCAGTGCGAGAGTACCGGCAGAAAGCCAGACATGCAATAATGGATGTAAGTCGGTGCAAGAGTACTGGAAGAGAGCCAGACATGGAATAATGGATGTAAGTCGGTGAAAGAGTATACCGGCAGAGAGACAGACATGGAATAATGCATGTAAGTCTTTGCGAGAGTACCGGCAGAGAGCCAGACATGGAATAATGCATGTAAGTTGGTGTGAGAGTACTGGCAGAGAGCAGACACGGAATAATGGATGTATGTTGGTGCGAGAGTACCGGCAGGGAGCCAGACATGGAATAATGCATGTAAGTGAAGTGTCTAATAGCAGATACATGTGTACATTTATCAGCAACATTTAGAAATACACCTGCTGAAACATTAGTGGCAACATACATGTTCAACTGGGACTCATGGAAAAATACATCCATATAAAGCCATTCACATAATGATAGCTGTAAAAAAAGTCTGTCTGTATGTGTGCATTTATATCTTGAAAAATACACCTTCTATAATACTGACTCAACAGCTCAGTCTTTTAGTGCTGTGCAGTTAGTAAAGTTTGTCACACAAAGTCCTGGGTTCAAATCCAGTGGTGTGTAGCGTTTAAATTACATTATTATGAAGCCAACAATTGATGAGTCATGCACTCTTTATCCACACAATGCATTCCAAATTAAATGTCTGCTTTTCACTGATGGAAGTCACAGGCCTGCAGACAGGAACACACTTCACATATCCCTATAACAACACTATAAGTGCATAACGTGTCAGGTCATGCATTAATATGCATTCACAGTAGGTTTTAAGCCAGGTAATGTAAATCAGGCCCACTAATATCAGAGGGCCTCACACAATTCTCTCATACTCACAGTGCAGATTAGCACAGCTCCACAACTAACATGCACATACGAAGCCCCTGCTTGTAACAAGGACTGCCAGCATACACATTCCAAACAGGTAACAGACTGTAACACATGGCATGACAGCTGCCCAAATGGTTGACTTAATTTTATATTTACCCCCTATGTTGCTCAAGGACACAACAAACTTGTTGCCTAATACTAGAGCAAGTATCTATCCCGGCAGAGGGCTGCCTCCCAAACATCTCTGATGCTCAGGTGAAGGCTGCCCTCTCCAAAGCAAAAAACACTGCTTCCATGGGACCAGATGGCGTCCCAGGTTGCGTCCTACATGAACGCCAAAAGGAACTAATCCCATAAAACAGCTATACAATCTCAGCCTCACTACAGGATATGTGCCCACAGAATGGTGTACAGCAACAGTGGTCCCACTCCACAAAGGTGGAGCCTCTACGGACCCTGGAAACTATCGCCCCATAAGCCTGACTAGCTTAGTCTGCAAGGCTATGGACAGGATCATCATGGAGCTCATAAACAAAGACATTGGGGACCTACAGACACTAGACCCTACCCAGTTCGGCTTTGTCAAGGGCAGATCCTGCCTTTTGAACCTGGCTGACTTCTTTGAAACAGTCACCAAAGCCATAGATGAAGGGAAGGTAGTCCACACAGCCTATCTGGACCTTGCAAAGGCATTTGACACAATACCCCACTCGGGCATCATAGATAAGCTATCCAGCTTAAATATAAACCCCTATGTCACAAGATGGGTCGCAAACTGGCTCAAAGACAGAACCCACAAAGTGAGAGTTGCTGGAGCCATGTCTGACTTGAAACTGGTCACAAGTGGCATCCCACAGGATTCTGTCCTGGGACCACTCTTGTTCGGTATATACTTTTCCGAGGTACAGGCAAATGTGAGAGGACTATGGCTCACCAAGTTCGCAGACGACTGCAAACTGGGTGCCATAATCAACTCTCCAGCTGACACAAACATCCTTCAAAAAGGTCTCACAGAGACAGATAACTGGTGCCAGTGCCATGGTTTAAAGCTAAATGCCAAAAAATGTATAGTCATACCCTTTGGCAAAAACAATGTGCCCACAAATTACCACATAGGCGGAAACCCATTAAGTACAGAGAACGTTATTAGGGACCTGGGGACCCAAGTTGATAGCAATCTCTCCTTTGAAAACCACATTGCCAAAGTGGTTGGAAAGACCTTCTACATAGCCCACCTCATCACGAAGGGTTTCACATCTAGATCAAGAGAGGTAATCGTGCCCTTTTATTCATCCCTCATCAGGCCCATCATAGAATACAATGCCCCTTTTGGGATGTACCTTACCCGACACCTGCAGCAATTAGAAAGACCCCAAAAGTATCTCACCAAGAGGCTCAAGGGTCTCAAACAGATGCCATATGCTGCTCGATTAAAAAAACTCCAGCTCTACTTAGTTGCATACCGCCTACTTCGAGGCGATCTATGCCTGACATACAAAGCTATGTCAAATCCAGAATTAATGGACATGCTCCACCTCAGTAAATCCAAATCCCTTGGAGCCACACGCTCAAGGGACTTGAACTTCAGCACAGAAATAAATAGAATTTGCTGGAGGGACAGGTTCATAACCCAGAGGCTCCCTTCGCTCTGGAATAGAATTCCAGTTCATGTGAGGCAGAGCACCTCACTGAATCTCTTCAAGAAGAATCTCGATAGGTGGATGGGGGATCATAGGTTTGTCCCAGGGATTACTCCCGTGTCACTATTAGACAGAGGCACAGTAAACTAAACCTTAAAAAGGGCACAGTATACTTAAATCAAGGGGTGGCGTAAGCCATACAGAATCGGGCTAGGCTTATAATTGTCCCAGGGCAGATAGCCTAGTATGAACCTATGAACCTATAATACTCTGTTAGTGATACCATTGCTTAACATACTTACCTTAAACACATGCTTTAATTTGAGTGGAAGGGGTACCCTCACTCTGGCTCTGCCTCTACGAAAGGCTGACACAGCTCCAACAGTTACTCTTATAGCTTGTTGTCCTCCAAAGTGCTTGCACTTTCTGCCTATGCCTATTGCCTGCAGCAGCAGCTGCAGCCTGTAGCACACACATCTGTATGTAAAACTAGCTGCTACAGACCTACCCTCTGTGATATAATAGTCTGCTTACCCCCATAATGTCCAGCAGAACATATCACACAGGGCTTTTAATCTACATGAAGGCCTTATATCTTGTTCACTGGTTGCATGTCATTGGTTGATGATACTGCAAATCAGCTGTGTTGGCTGCAATTAGCATATCAAACCACAGATTGGTTAAGAGGCAGTCACATGGTAATGAGAAGCATATTAAAAAGGCAAACAGCTGACTATAGGGAGACAGTCTGTATGAGACGTTCTTCACACAGTAAATGCTTTGCCAAAAACTTTATATATGTGCACATATCAACAGAGGAGTATTATACTCCATCATGTATGTAACCTTTCTGTTTCCAACATGATGCACATGTGTGAATATACTTGAGGGAACAGGGATTATAGCACTAAGCCTTTCTTAAAACTATAATGAAGACATGTCATTGATCTCCAGATTTGTTACACCTACAGAGGATGTACAGTACATCAAGGGTGGATTTTTTTTTTGTCAATGTGACACACTGGTCTTCTGGGACTGTCCCTTTATAGTGGTTGTAACAGCACACTGCTATTTGTTTGTCACTGTTGTTTTGACATATTATCAGGGGGGTTGCCCCTAGGAACACACTACAATGGACTCCTGTGTTGGGTGTATGATCATACAGCAGTATCTGTCATGGTACACATGGGAATAGCTAACTATCACTAGCATCTTCGTTGTATCCACACGCTTAGTATGTTTGCACACTCTGGAATATGACATGTGTGATCAAGCAGTGGATATGTTCTTGTTGTATATTTACATTGTGTAACCATGTATGTGATCCTGACATGTGTTCCCATAATGTTGTCTTTCGGAAAAATGTATCCCAGACGCCATGCCCCTTTCACAGATGCAGATAATGATATAATACTGGAAGGCCTCTGTCAACACCATGAACTCCTACTGTCCAGGGGGAGGCAAAACAGAGAACAGCGGGCAGCATTGTGGGCTGACCTTGTCTGTGACGTGAATGCCATAGGTCATCAGAGCAGGTTCGACACTGTGCAACAGACATGATTAATGCTACATGCAGAAGAGAAGCAGATATAGCCAGTGATCATGGTGTCACCAGTGGAGGACCTGCAGCAGAACAACCACTGTCAGCCACTGAGGACTTTCTGGTGAACCTAGGAACACATGGCAGCTCACAGGCATCCATCACACCATACATCATGGATGTGGGTGCCACAGTTTCCACACCAGAGGAGTGTCCAGGTAAGATTAGTTTGATCAGCATTGGAATACTGTAGCATTCAGTGTGTCAGGGTGTACACACTTTTACGTGGGTGTCAGGTCTTTGTTCCTTGGGGGTGGGGTTTAACTGCGGTTTGAATCTTATGCTCAGATTTTGACCAACATAACAATTAACACAGTAGCTACTGTAAATGTGAGATATATGGACGTATTACCCTGTTATAGTGCAACATGCAATGGTACTTACATTACCTCCCCCTCAACTTTTCACAGGTTTGTCAAGTATTGGACAAGGCCATGGTCCTGCTCTTGGTAAGCACAACACTCTTTTGTTACAGATGTAGATTTACCACAATGTATTCCCTAAAGTGTCATCCCAGGCCTGCTGGATGGATTGCTGTACTGTCGGCAGGACTGCTAAGTGCACAGATATTTTTTGACTGTACACACATTAGAGTTGTACCTATGACTTGTAGGAGTGACCACACTGATAGATGTTACAGTATTGTCAGGACATTAGAGATTGTCATATACATCAACTGTGCAGAGTCTTCACAAATGTCAGCAGTGTACCTTACTGTTGCTGATGAGATTGCTGTGTAAAGAGCTCTTATTTACAAGTAACTACAGCTGTTTGTGAGAAAAGTAATGTCTTTGTGTCCTACTATATGAGGTTGGATTTTAAACAGGTCTGTATTAATGACAACAGTGTATACAGCTTTACATGTATTGCAGCATAGTACTTCAGAGCATAATAGTGCAGGTATTAATGTACTGCTTTTCCCTTTCTTATCACAGGTGACCAGAGGGGTTGGTTTCTGTCCCCTACACAACCTGATGTCTCATCCGACTCTGATGATAATGGTAGCCAGAGTGAGGCACAGGTGGGGGTTTCAAGGGCTGACTCTGTCCCAGAGGTTTACATCCCTCTTCTGCCCTCATTATACCTGTACACAGTAAGTATGCCTGCACATACCCAGTCCATGGAGTCCACAGATATTGGACAGTCAGAGGGTGGGAACATTAAACAGAAAAGTGTGGCAACTATGGCACCAGTGAGTGTAGACACTAGCCATAGCCAGAGAGCTGACGAGGTTCCACACAGGAAGATTGATAGGGGTGCTGTTTCTGTTTCAGGAGTCTCTTGGGGACAGCTATGGATAAACACAGGCAATAAATCCATAAAAGTCACAGCACAGGACAGAATGTCAGCACAGAAGAAATATGTCTTCAGCAAGGTACAGCACAATAGCTGCATAGCCCCATAGGTTCATATGTGTATAACAGGCTAACAAGGACAATGACATCATTCAGCATTATTCATGCATCCCACATCTATGGAACTTGGGCAATGACATCATTCAGTGCTACTCATGCATCCCTAATCTATCAAACAAGGACAGTAACATCATTGAGCGCTACTAATGCATCCCTAATCTATGGAACAAGGGCAATGACATCATTCAGTGCTACTCATGCATCCCAAATCTATGGAACAAGGGCAATGACATCATTCAGTGCTACTCATACATGCCCTAATCTATGGAAAGGTCTAATACACTTGATAAGTGTCACCAGGGTTTTGGCAGTTAACACATCTACAAGCTGTCGTGATGGAGATGACCCATCTACAAATCTCCTGTGTCCAGTACAGACATTTGTCCGACACCAGTTACATCAGTTATGATTGTCCTGCTCTGAATTCCATTGTGTAACTTGAACATGATGTGTGTCACAGCAGATGTGTGCTTCACATGCATTTGGGGCCTGTTACATATAGAGTTTACTGTCTGTGTTACATACCTGTCTCTCCAGCATGTACTATTCATATCACAGTGATGGTGTAGGTGTGTAGAGCAAGTAATACATGTGTTAGTCCTGCCTTGGATACACAAGATGTGCACAGTGGGATCTGAATCCTCCCTGTATGGCAGCCATACAAATCCCCTCCAAAGCAGGTAGGACACAAACTACACATGTACAGTTCTGACACAGACTCCATAGGGCATGTTATCTACAATGTGTATTGGTTTACCATGGAACCTGTTTGTCTGCTACACTTGTAAGATATGCCTGTGTAGTGAGATAGCAAAGGTGCCATTGCATTCAGTGATAGGTGTGATGAGTGCCAAATTCAGTATAACAAGGACAGTCTAGGATTTACATCCCATATCTTTCTATATAGGTTGTACAAAATTGAATGGATTCCTACATTTTACAGACCAGTGAAAGTCAAAGGCTACATTACTCTCTGTATCCATAATGCCATGATTAATGGCTCAACTGTGTGTGGTATGTGGACACTACTATATTTTCCAAGGGTGGATGACTTCCCAAAGGATAGTATTGTGCAGTCGTTGGCATTTACTATTTGTCAGTGGCTCTGACAACAACTGAATGTGTGTCTCAGGCCATCCTGGATAACTGCTGGTTCTATGTGGGATTCAGTGACAACTCCTAATATTCAGTCACCTGCTAATGTAGTCAGTCAGAGGTCACTGACAGTAGCCATGACTGCAGAGAAGGGAATGGATGCAAAGGGTACTCCAGTAGTGATGTCTGGGGAAATCCAGTGGTGACTAGCATCATTCTAGCATAGGTCTCCCAATGCTATCTTCCCAGATTATGACTATCAGACACTTGCCTATCCACCAGCTGGCATAACACTCTGTAAATAACATACACAGTTTTCAGCAAGGCCTGCTGGCTTAATATTGTCAAACACCTTGTGAGGCCATGGTAGGTGGAGTGAGTCATATACCCATCATCCATTGCATAGTGTAACACTCAGTGGGGTCCACTGGTTAGGGTAAGTAGCCATGATCTGGCCTTAAGCAAAAGAAACAATGTTTGGTCCAGTGGCAGTAGGTGTACGACAGTGTTACTGTTTATATCCATGCTAACTCATTTCATGGTGTTTCATATCACACGAGTCAGAGATCTGGGGACACTGGTTGACACTGCATGCTAGTTGTCCTTTGTGCAACTAAGTATTGCAGTTACTTCCAGCATGTTCCAAGAAGGGAGTTATCCAAGGTGTCTGTACAGAGCACAGATAAACACGTTAGGGAAGTGTAATATATATATCCTGTGAAGGTAATGTGGGGGTTTTACACAGGTATTCTGCAGCTGGACACTACCCAAGAACTGTGTACTGGAAGGACACAATTACCTTGTGAAGACTGTAGAAAGCAGAGGAGTCCACAGAATTGCCGATGCCTGGCAACTACTAATGCTGGTCTCACCAAAAACACCCTTACATAGGATACCTTGCTCTGATACATTTTCTGTCATCACACACAAAACTTTACTATGAAGCTCATGATGAAAAGCAGGACACAGCCTGTTTGTTCATCCACATAGCTGTTCCACATCATGAAAGGCTCTGTAGGCTTTACATACCCTTCTCCAGGTAGATGCCTTCATTAGCAACCTGGGCAGTCAGTTGGCTTTTGCATGTATTATGCCTTCTTTTCCAGAGTTGGTGGTATGTCACTAGGGAGGTGACAAGAATGGTGATTAGTATCACTGCAATGCCCAGTGACATAGATGTCAAGGCTTGCTGAAACAGGCAGCACAGTGGCAATGATCCATCGTAGGTGACAATTTCACAGCAAGTCATGCATCCTGTCCTTCAGCACATTACTGGTGGATATCTGCATGGCATGGCTGTGAGGCCTACTGCAGCAGACTGGCCAACTTTAGTTAATGTGTGTCCACCTGTCACATGTTGCAGGCATGTCATACTGTACAGTTATGTACCTGAAACACATGTCTGTGTTCCCACATTATGTCACACAATAACCAGTGTGCTTTCTGGTTGCTTGACAGACATCGTACGCTTGTGAGGCCAATGTAATGTCAGTAAAGTTGAACAAGTCCTCTATGCATGCATGGGAATCCACATCTTCACGGCAAGGTGGGCCTGCAAACACTGTATGTCAGGATGTCAACCCCAAGGGTGTGGCAGCATGATCCTAACTTTGCCTGAACTGCTTATGAGATGTGGAAAGTGTCCCCGCCCCTCTATTCCTATGACACACAAACACAACGTTTGACAGATGTGACTGCATTTCAAACCTTGTTTCCATGGTGTCTCCAACAGCAGTCATTACATACAGCAATGAGTACTTTGTCAACATGCACAGCTCACACATACCTGTATGTGTGCAGCACCTTACCAGACACATTGCCAAACAGACACCTCAAAGAATCCTCCCTCTGGAGAGCACAGTACACATAATACTGCATGTACCACTCTCTCACCAGTCAAACACCTTAGGCAAAGCATAAAATCACACCTTTTAGTCATAGGTGATTACATCATGAAACACATTGATGTCTGTGTCCACAGGCTACATATGGGAAAGATCACAGATAGCTGTCTGTAGGTTGACACAATATGCCATACCAAACATTGCCGCAAATCAACGAATATCAGTTAACATAATGTTGACAGCATAGTTCCTGCAGGTGTGTATGACTAGGGATGTAAGTAACTGGACTGTATGCAGACACATGAATGAGCTTAGCCAGTCTGTATCTCTCATGGGTAACCTTTCGGCTGTAGTTGACCCTCATCTAGGATGATGGCTCCATACACATGGAAATTTATGGAAGTCAATAATTCCATAGCATGTGGTGTCATTGTAAGGGGACCTACTACATGTCTGCCTTGGATGCCTTGCTCAACAGACATCAATGCTGCACCAGTGATGGTCTTCATCTCACACCCCTGGGATTTGGTGTACCGGCCAAGGATGCTGACACCCCCACAATGCATCTGAGATGGACTGTTGAGGTTAATGTTGGCAATGAGAACCCCATCTGTATACATCATGGTTATGCGCTACACACTGGGCATGGCAACACTGAATCCCACTCTGTGGAAGGTATCCCCATCTTGGAATATGCAAACATGTGTGCAGTCAAGGACATTTGGTTCAAGGCTGTGGACAGCACCACAGCCATACCAGACTACATGTTCAGCCACATGTTCACAACTCAAAATGATAGTGTGCAAAGTAATGCAGGTGGTGTATACATACTCATTAAGGATAGATACATATCCAGATTTTGTGAAACACTATGATTTCCCAGAGATACTGCAGGTGTCATCCAGTACTGGAACGGCACATAATCAAGCAATAGCCAGCTACAGGACCAGTTCCATGAATCCAGACACTCGTTGTGTGTATTTGAATGTATGTGTGTCTATCAAGATATATCATTACATCATGGTTTGGGTGGCATTAAGTGACCACCAACTGTGTTGCTTAGTCATCCTGCAGCTCACTTGCCCAAAGGTTAGTCCACATCCTTAACTACAATGCCCTGGAGCACTGCCATGGCATCCCCACAAGGGGAACCAATGTAATGTATCATGTGTTTACCAATATGGGTGACCACTGCAGCCCCCCCATTGTGAGGCCCTCCCTGATGGGATCTGACCACAGATCAGTCTCAATAGAACTACCAGAACTACCCTCCCTGCAGACAATACAGACATATATTTCAACAAAGCAATTTACTACCTCCTGTGGGATAGTTTACATAGCTTGACTGCACCTCACCCCTCAGATGGACAGGCAAGTATGCAGAGCTCTATACTCATGCATTATGCAAGTAGCATTACAACTGGATGGACTCAGCTGTACCTGACAGGAGGAACACAGGCTCCTCATGGCACCACAAACCTGCCTGGTGGACAACTGCCAAATCGCAGGCTGTACAATAAGAGGTGGACAACTGCCAAATCGCAGGCTGTACAATAAGAGATGGATATTGCTGTGTGACAGTTGGGGGTGAGGGTGCTCCCTTAATACAGAAGTGCAACCTGCTCAGCTAAAACAAGCACATAGTAGTGTTGTAATGCTGTGTAGACACAGTATGTGACAAAATTAGCCACCTACACAAAGCAGAACCACAATGCACAGTGTGGTTACATGTGTAAACTCAAAGGACAGGCCCAGATAATCGGTGAACTCTTACATAATGATGCCACATATAATGGGTCTATACTCATAGGTAACCTGTAGTCCCACAAGTTCTGCATCATCTTCACTCCCTTGTCCCCACCACATGCCACATGACAGTCCTACAACCTGTCCCATACCTTCCATATCTACAGAGCAGGTTACAACTGGTTTGTCTATGGGAGATACACAGCATCTATTGGACATGCTAGCATCCCAGGCTGCATCCTACATGAGATCTGACAAGGATTACTAACACCATTGGAAACACCTTGCAATCATACTGAAACCACTGGCTGCAGCCCAGATGACTGGACAACGGAAACTGTTATATGCTTCCAAAGAAGTGGTGCATGCACTGACCACCAGAACTATAGGCCTCTTTGCCTGAGTGTCCATATCTGTATGCCGATAGGGCCAGTCACCATGGAGCTGATCAGCACACATATATGTGATCTACACACAGTTGACTGTACACAGATTGGATGTCTGACAGGGGGATCATGACTGTTAAATGTGGTGGACATTTCCGAGACAGTCACCAAGGACCTGGGTGAGGGGACATCATGGCAGTGGACTTAGCCAAACTTTCTGACTTTATACCACCACTCAGGCATCATTTACAAAATCACCCACTTAGGCATCCATTGTAATATCATTGTAGGGGTCACTAACTGGCCCATTGATGGCACACATAATCAACATAGGGACATATGCCTCAAATAGCTGATCTGTAAGCAGCAGTGCTCAACAAAGCTCAATCCTGGGTCCTCTACTGCTTGGAATCCACTTAACCACAATACAAGTCAATGCTGAATGTTTGTGGCTAACAATGTTGGCTGATGCCTGCAAACTGTGAGCACTCATGGAGTCTGTGAGTTATGTCAATATCCTAGAAGAGGGTATTAATGAACAAATGCCTGTTGACATACTAATGGCCATAAACTCCATGCAGATATATATGCAGTATCAATTCCATCACTAAAACCTATGTACCTGGTAAGGAGCACATTAGTCACAACACGGAATGTACATATTCAGGGGTGATACAACTGGGCCCACAGACCTGGCCACACACATTATCACCAAATGTTCCTGAGATCACCATGTCTCCCCAGTGGTATGACAGGAATCATATGTCATAACTGAGGGCACAGTCACCCATAATTGACATACTCATAACCTCCATGTACTCTTCCCTCAGCATGCCAATATCTGAGTGCACTGGCAATTTAGTAAACTACCTTTCCAAGCACTACTGGTAATTGCACACAACAGTATGGTCCCTCACAAGGAAACTTCACATCTTCAGTATCTGTTCAATTGGAATCATCTGAAATCAGTGTGATTGTAGCCTGTGCATTATAGACTACTCAGAGGTGATCTCTGCCTTGCATATAGGGCAATGTGTGATCCTGCTTGATTGTAAATGCTGCATATCTGCAGGTGGCATGGGACATGGACTAAACACTCTAAGGACATTAACCTAGTATGTGACAGTAGTAATACATGCTGGTGGGAGAGATCTCTCTAGCAGACTTTAACACACCTTTGAAACAGAATCCTGTCTAATAGAAAATAGAGCTCCTCATCACACGCCATCTGTATGATTGGCTGGGTGGCCATCATTTCACCACAGGACTTCTGCCTGTGTTCCTCTTCGACTGGGGCAATATGTGCTGATCATGTAAATAAGGGTATGACGTTGTCTAAGATTGTGAGGGCTGTATGGCCATTATGCTAGAGAAGTTCAAACATCCTATGGTTCCATAAATTGATGTAAAATACTCTAACAGCCACACACACAGACATGGCTACACTGAGGATAGCACCACTTCCAATTACTGCTTACAGGACATGGCACAGCACACACATAGTGCAAGTTGGCTGTATGTAGATTAGAACACTTACCTATCTAATGGTACACACTACAAATCACAGTACGTGATGCATACAGCACACCTCATGTCAGCTGTTACTATCTCTTTATGACATATTATGCTAGATGGCATCAGCAGGCCTTGTTGGGCATTTCAAGGCCCACATCATCTGCTAATAATAAAATATTGCAGAACCCTACCTCTTTCTAAGTTAGTGAGGTGATCATATTTATGCCATATGGACATACACCACACACTAAGTAGGCTAGAGTGAAATTAGAACCCCCACCTATCTAGTCTTACACACTATAGATCACAGTACTTATCGCACTTGCCACGGCTGACTTCTGTTTTACATATGATTGCCAGCAAGCTACTTGTGGATTAAACAAACTATGCTTGTGTTGAATAGCATCTGTGACCTGCAAAATGATATTACTTCGTATTGTTATCTGCATCTAGTATCCTAGCAGTCAGATAACTGTTATTTATCCTAGCTATGTATCTACAGTTACCAGTATGGCCATATGTGGCTGTTTGCACTTGGATGGGCAAGCTTGAGGGCAGGAAAAATGTGCCCTGTCCATGTGTGCATAGACAACATTATACCTTACACCACCTGTTCACCTGTTGGTGTATGCATGGTGATATCCAGCAGCCACAGGGATCTGTAAGTAAGTACACTAGGTACCGTTGAGCCCTTAATTTGGATCCTTTGAGTAACAGTATAGCTGTGTGATAGTGCAGCTTTACTTATCATTATCAAGGTATGTAGGACAATACAGACATCCACACACACATTTATGTATAAAAGAGGGATGTATATATAAATGTAGCGGTGTGTGTGTGTGTGTGTGTGTGTGTGTGTGTGTGTGTGTGTGTGTGTGTGTGTGTGTGTGTGTGTGTGTGTGTGTGTAATCTGTATATGTGTTATGTAGATATATGGAGAGAGATTGATGTATGTTTATATATCTATGTATATATATATATATATTTAGCTCTATATATATTTCTATATATATATATGTGTCTGTGTGTGTGTGTGTATATATATATATATATATATATATATATATATGTGTGTGTGTGTGTGTGTGTGTGTGTGTGTGTGCAGGTATATATCGATTTGTAAACACATAGAGATAGATATACTATCTATGTGAGAGACAGATAGTGACAGATGGATATGTATACATATATGTATGTATGTATATACATATCTATGCATTACAGGTCATTTTGATCAAGGGGCAACAGAACTCCGCTCAGTTTAACTAAGTGTATGAGCATGCCCAGTGGGACTGTCAGTACTTATAAAGTGACTCCAGGCCACACCTACCTGTACTCCAGTCCGGGATTGTGTGTTACAGGCAATTACATCTGTCCCTGTTCCTGCAGTAGTCCCTGTTCCTGTAGTCGTCCCTGTTCCTGTAGTAGTCCCTGTTCCTGCAGTAGTCCCTGTTCCTGCAGTAGTCCCTGTCCCTGTAGTAGTCCCTGTTCCTGCAGTATTGTACTTCACTCAAATTGTCCATGGCATTCTCCACCTCTCTGATGTAATTAATAAGTGAAAGAGGTTCATAATGTTACACCACACACTGACTGATAGTCTGTGACAACGCCAACATAATAATACTGCACATCCAAAAGATGTGGATACTTCCAGATTTGAACCGTCAACACCAGCATCCAAGCTAATTTCCTTACTCCACTGAGCCACACAAGCTGCCAGACAGAGAAGTCATTCATCACATAATCAACAGCTTACATATGTATGTTGTTATTCCTGCGTTAAGTGAAACGTACAATGTATGATCAGTTTCTCTGTTACTGCCCTGAGACTGCCTGGACTGCCGACATACCATTCATGAGTTACTGTTAAAGCAGTTATATGGGAACACTGCTGTGTTGGGCGTGGGGGAACAACACCACATGTTCTACTGGGCTACACAGGAGTCTAAATATCATGTGACCCCATTGTTTAATATCTCCCCTCACTGATGTAGTCAATATTTCAACCATAAGGCCTAGTGAATATTATGGAACACATGCTAATGGACTGGGTATCTGTAGTCCTATGTGGATGTTATTTCTGTCCAAATAGGCCACTATATTTACTTGCATAAATGTAGCAGATCCATACATACAATGCCATATCATATTAATCTTTACAAGTACTCTGTAGGTTAGAGGCCTACCTTGCAAATGCAGCAGTTGACAGAACTGTAGTTCAGGGCTAACTCTGTCAGATGCAAGCAGTACACAGCCAATACATGGATAGGTACAGGTTGTGGGTTGCCTGGCAATTTTAATATATGTATGTGAGTGGAGTAAGGTGTCAGTCCCTAGGTCCCTACATTGTCAGTGAATGGGGTATGCATTGTCTCCTAGCCAAAGCCAGAGTGTACTGAGCACTCCTATGTCTGCCTACAGGGACATCAGCAGGGGGTTCCTCCTCTCAGTCCTCCTGTGACTGTGGCTGTGGTGATCTAGGCACTGGTGGGGGGCTGTGTATCCCTTCCTTTTGCTGATCCTGCTGTAGCTGTTTCCACAGGCTCATACTGTGTAGCATAGCACATACTGTAAACATATGTGCACATGTGGCTGGAGAGAACTGCAGGGCTCCACCAAGGCACAACAGCCATGACTTCAGAAGCCCAAACACATGCTCTATGATGTTCCTAACGTGTGTGTGTGCCTCATTATGGAGTTCATCCATAGGTGTGCATGCATTTCTGATGGGTGTCATCATCCATGGTTCCAGTGCGTAGCCAGCATCCCTCAGTAAATGGCCATGTGGGATATCCCCCCCCTAGCAAACATCTGGTAAAGCTGTGATGCATGCCAGATATGGGAGTCATGATAACTACCAGGGCTGCCAGTGCACACATTCATGATAATCCCCTGGGAATTGCACATTGGCAGTTGATGAAGTGGTACCCCTTGCAGTTGACATAGATTATACCCCCTTCACCAGCTGGTGCCTTGATGTGTACATGAGTGCAAGTAAGTCAGGGGAGTGTGCTTCATGGTAGAAGATTTGCATATTGCTGGCCCTCACCTCAGTGGTGAGGGGAAATGAAATGTGCTCACTGGCATGTGGTAGCAAGGCATCCAGGAACAGGTGGAATACCCTGGATGCTGATGCCTGTGAGACCCCTAACATGTCCCCAGTGGGTGTTTGGAAAGTACCTGTAGTTACTGTCCTAAGGGCTACACATACCTTTGTTCCACTGAGATGGGTTTTCATCTGTTGGCTCTGGGTCTGAGTTGAGGGGGGCAGAGCTCAGTGAGTTCTTGTAGTATGTCCCTGTTCACCCTGTAGCACTCTACAATCTCCAGCTCATGTGGCTCCTGGAAGGTTACCCCAGGCCTGAACACCCTTCTCCTTCTCAGTCTAGGCCTATTGTCAGCAGCCCTGACCTCAGCATCTAGCACATACAGATGTAGCAGACCTGCAGCAGCCCCAGGCATTCTACAATCTCCAGCTCATGTAGCTCCTGGAAGGTTACCCCGGGCCTGAACACCCTTCTCCTTCTCAGTCTAGGCATATTGTCAGCAGCACTGACCTCAGCATCTAGCACATACAGATGTAGCAGGCCTGCAGCAGCCCCAGACATTCTACAATCTCCAGCTCATGTAGCTCCTGGAAGGTTACCCTGGGCCTGAACACCCTTCTCCTTCTCAGTCTAGGCATATTGTCAGCAGCACTGACCTCAGCATCTAGCACATACAGATGTAGCAGGCCTGCAGCAGCCCCAGACATTCTACAATCTCCAGCTCATGTAGCTCCTGGAAGGTTACCCTGGGCCTGAACACCCTTCTCCTTCTCAGTCTAGGCCTACTGTCAGCAGCACTGACCTCAGCATCTAGCACATACAGATGTAGCAGACCTGCAGCAGCCCCAGGCATTCTACAATCTCCAGCTCCTGTAGCACCTGGTAGGTTACCCTGGGCCTGAACACCCTTCTCCTTCTCAGTCTAGGCATATTGTCAGCAGCACTGACCTCAGCATCTAGCACATACAGATGTAGCAGGCCTGCAGCAGCCCCAGGCATTCTACAATCTCCAGCTCATGTAGCTCCTGGAAGGTTACCCCGGGCCTGAACACCCTTCTCCTTCTCAGTCTAGGCCTATTGTCAGCAGCACCAGCAGCACTGACCTCAGCATCTAGCACATACAGATGTAGCAGAGCAGCAGCAGCCCCTAGCATTCTGTCAGTTAAAATACCCAAGTCTGTACTCCAATGGTGCAGAGTATGGGGGTTAAATCAGATTGTAGGGTATATGCATACTTTATAGTGCTCTGCTGCAGATGTATCCTGTGTGATTGGCTAACTATGATGCATTCCACCTGCCTACAACATAATTAACTTCATTTAATGGTCTTATTTCAGTGCATGATGCCATGCACAGTGCCACTGAGCACAGTGTAGCTTAAACAAGGGTCAGAACTAATTGAATACATTTGATTTTCAGATATGCTCAGCAAGGTGGCACACTGGGCAAACACGTGGACTGAAGCTTAAAAGAGCTTAGAAGTCAGTGGATACCCTCCCGATGTCAGCTACATCTTGTGCAAACATCAACATGGGTCTAATCCTACATGGAGGGATTACGGGGACATAACTCCCTTCTGCTATTCAGTAACTCCACCTCATCTGCATACATAGTGCTCACAGCCTGGAAACTGCTCACTTCATAGCCATACCACATTAGGAACAGCACCAATGCACCATTGTAGGAACCCCAAGCAAGGTCCTGTAATACACTTCTGTCATGTAATATTAATTTGTTTTTTTCTTCCAATTTTTTTATTTTTCTGTAAAGCATGTTTATGCACTGCAGTGCACAGTGAAAACATGCCAAGATTATTAAAAAAATGAATTTAATAATTTAACTTATTTCCTTTAATTTTTGTGACGTACAGGAAAATAGTTTTGCTCATATGTATATGTGGCATTACATTTTCAGGGGATTACTGTCCATATATCTACAGTTTTACATCCCCCTTTTGTCTGTCTGCACTCCTGTACGCAGAACATTTCCACATACACTACGGACACTGACGTAGGGTATGAACAGATGCTTATCTGCATGTCTGGTTATTCTACCTGCCTCATTTGCATGAGATTCACCTGCTTATGAGGTGATTTGCATGCCAAGGAAGTTTCCATGTTTGCGAGTGCGTGCGCACCACTCAGCAGTGCTTATTGAATCTCAAAACGAGTAGGTTTTATTAATTCCCCCCAGTATTTTGATTTGGTATCAAAACAACCATTATTCAGTTATATGCATTATTTGAAGATTATAGAAGCTGTGAATTGATATCATGTATAATCAAGCAAACCAAGCAAATATTTGCATACATAATTATAAGGTATACATTACCTAATGGGACAATCATGATGTTTCACAGAATACGAATTCTATTATGTTATATATTATTCTAAAGTAACACGTTTATTTTCACAAGATTTAGCATTTGGAAGTACATCATGTTCTGGGAAATAAAAATAATTCAAAATCTTACATCAGACATTTCAAATACTCAAAATGATATTTTAATATGAGATTTTTGTTTTAAGAGACAAAATCTGATTGTTTTTTCCAAGGTCAATGTGCCTGACAAAGGAAAAAAAGCAATATTTACGTAACAACAATTCATTACTTAAATTTGTTTTGCTGTATTATAAATGTAAGGAGACTTAGAGTATCTTAAATATAATTATTTTAATGTTAGCTGTAACATTGATCTAACTCTTTGAAATGGATTTTCTATATTTTTTCCTAACTTCAGTTACAAGTCAGGATGACACAAAATAATTTTGTATTATATGCTCAGCATCCTTGAACAATTCTGATGCTTAAAGGAACATGTTGATTGTGTAGCTTTCTAACAAACAAAATGCCTGTATGAGGAGTGTACTAACACAGATTGCATTTGTTTTTCTGGCATGTCATAAGTACAGCTTGCTTGGTAACAAGAAATGGAAATGGACATAACTTTGTTACGCTGGGCCAGCTTGTGCAGGCATCCCTGATGTGTCTTATAATGTACAGAATTGTGAGTCATTGACCAGTGATACTAAAATGCACTGCATTCTTGCTTTTAGTTTGAGATGGTATCATCTTGTCCCTGTGTTAGCTATGTAACTACAATGTGTATATGAAACAATGTGCTATATCTAACTACACTGTGTATATGAAAATGTGTTGTATGTTACTACACTGTGTATATGAAACAATGTGTTATGTAATTACGATGTGTATATCAAACAATGTTATACGTAACTACAATGCTGTGAGCTGCAAAGTTGGAATCTATTCCAAACTGATAAGTACACTTTTTGCAACTTAATTTGCACTGTGCTGTATTTATACACTTGCCTATTATTTATAGTGGTGCTGTATTGTTTCTGTCTCTTGTTGTCTCCGCTGTGTTCTCCCACCCGCCCTGCCTGTTCTTGTTTTGGTGTTAATCTTGTTGGCTTTGAAACTGCCCGCCCCTCTTGTAAGTTTGCTCACTCAAGTGAGTGAAGTGAAATCATATTCTGATTTCAGGCACTCCTACTGTGTACAAAGAGAGCATTTGAAAAGGAAAATCCCTGTAGCTTCTTCATCCTGCTGTGTTCCCTCCCTCAAAAAAAAAAATTCAGCTGCTCTTACTGTAATTGTCTTAGTTGCTGTTCTGAATGCTGTTATCTGTTCAGTTGTTCTTACTCTGCACTTATTACTGCTTGTTAGTAGCCTTCTAATGTAATGCCTTCTGCACTTGTTTTTTAGTCATTTGTTAATTTAATTGCATTTAATTAAACTGTGTTTGCAGTAATATGGATATACGTGTGCTAGCCTGCACTGCATTTGAATTGTATTTACTGCTGTTTTAGTTGCTTTTCTGTAAAAAATAAATAAATAAAAATTCCTAGCTTGTTTCCTGCCTTTCCTCTAACTTGTCTAGTCCAGATACAGACTTGCTGTATCCAGGACTATTTGTAAGATCTTGAGCCCCCCAAGCCTTTCTGTGTTGTAGGGAAGCCTTCTAGCTTATCAGTGGGAGTGGTAAGCACTAGGTAGCCTATCTACCACAGGAGGAGAGGTTTCTGGCCCAGAAATTGTAGTTTATTGGCCGTTTGGGAAGCTCTTCCTTCTCTTTCAACCTTCTGATTTAAAAGCCTGTGTTTGTGCTTGTTTCCTGCCTTTCCTGTTACTAGTCTCATCCAGGTACAGATTTGCTGTATCCAGGACTCTGTGTTATCTTCTGAGACCCCCAAGCCTTTCTGTGTTGGAGGGAAGTCTTCTAGCTTATCAGTGGGAGTGGTAAGCATCAGGTAGCCTAGCTACCATGGGAAGAGTGGGTTTTGGCCCATAAATTGTAGTTTATTGGCCGTTTAGGCAGTTTTCCATCTCTTTCAACTTGCTGGCTTAAAAGCCTGTGTTTGCGCTTGTTCCCCACCTTTCCTGTAACTAGTCTAGTCCAGGTACAGATTTGCTGTATCCAGGACTCTTTGTAAGTTTCTGACCCCCCCCCAAGCCTTTCTGTGTTGGAGGGAAGCCTTCTAGCTTATCAATGGGAGTGGTAAGCATTAGGTAGCCTATCTACCACAAGACAAGTGGTTCTGGCCCAGAAATAGTTTTTATTGGCCGTTTGGGCAGTTTTTTTCCATCTCTCTCAACTTTCTGGTTTTATAGCCTGTGTTTGCGCTTGATCCCCATCTTTCCCATAACTAGTCTAGTCCAGGTACAGATTTGCTGTATCCAGGACTGTTTGTAAGCTTCTGAGCCCTCCAAGTCTTTGTGTTGGAGTGCAGCCTTCTAGCTTATCAGTGGGAGTGGTAAGTACTAGGTAGCCTGTCTACCATAAGAGGAGTGGTTCTTGGCCCAGGAATTGTAGTTTATTGATCATTCGGTAAGTTGTCCATCTCTTTCAACTTTCTGGTTTAAAAGACCACATCTGCGCTTGTTTCCCATCTTTCCTGTAACTAACCTACTTGAAAGCACTAGAAAGCCTTAAACTGATACAAGCCTTCTAGCTTAAAAGAGAGATTTTGGAGTGATTGAGTATCAGTTTTCTGTATTTTCTTGCGGTACTTAACTGTTTTCTGCCTAAACGCTGATTTTCCAGCACTTATTGTGATTTAAAAGCTTGTTTTTCTTGACATATTGTACTTATTTGACTGCCTGCACTTTTAGGTTCATAGGTTGGTAGTAGGCTATCAGCCCTAGGGCCTATGCAAGCCTAGCCATAACAATTCCCTGGATATTTCTTCCCACAATGTTTAATTCTCTGAATCCCTGTCTAGCAGGGCGACTGACATGATCCCCGGGGTGAATTTCCTATCTGCCATCCAATCATCAAGGTTCTTTTTGAAGAGGGCCAAGGAGGAGCTCTGCTTGACATGTATGGGCAGTCTATTCCAGAGTCTGGGGAGTCTCTGGGTCAGGAGTTGTTTTTTGTTTAAATAAATTGTTTAACTGTTGTAGGCTACACACTAAAGTGCAATAGCCCTTTCTGATCGCTTGTAGTCATTTAAAGTTGTTTTAAGTGCACTTTTTACTGTTTTTGCCTTATCTTTTCAAAAAAAATTATTGTTTCCCACCTTTCTAAGCTAGTATAGTCCAATTTTCAGGCTAGTGCTGAATTCAGGGCTGTGTTACAAGTTTCTGAGTTGCCCATACCATACTTGGATAGAGGGAAGTTTCTCTGTTCACCTGTGAGAGAGGGGAACTTTGAGCAGCCATCTGTTCCTGGAGGAGTGGTTCCAGCCCAGACGTTAGTAGTTTAAAAACCGCATTTGCACGGTTTTGTGCACCAGACAGCACTGGTTAGTTAGGGTTAAATTATTCCCGGCTCCACTAAGTCTGCGCTTCAATTTTTCACTTGAAACTAGTCTAACACTCAACCTAAGCATTCAAAAAGCATCCTACAGTCCAGCACTTGCTCATACCTAATAGCAAGCACTAATATACCCAGACACTTGACTGCCCAGCAGGGCAAGGCACTTTATCCACCCCTCACCAACCAAGCGACTAAGCAGCTCACCCTACTATTCAGGTATGACCAAAGGGCAACTTCAGGTGCACTCTCCAGTCCAGATGGTGAATCTGGGTATCCTGAGGCAATGTTACAACTGCCTCATGTACACAGACAGCCCTCTCCTCCTACCACAAAACACTAACATATGCGAGAGATGCAATTATACAGCCAAACTGGAGGCTAAGGTCTCTCCACCCAAGACTGGAACAGACAGTCATGAGGAGATGGTTAACACTTGCACCACACCTCCAGCCTCACATAGACCTACTAAACCAGCACTGGCAAAAAATACACATAAATACACTAAATCATACTCGGAGGCTCTAAATAAAAACCTGCAAAAGCATCAGAGAGCTCCAAAGCAGACACCCACAAATCCTGCACCTCCCATCACAAACCAGACAACACATAAAACACAAAATCAATGTGCTGCACAATCACAGCCCTTAAGGTGAAATAACGTACCTAACACACTAGTAATAGGTGACCCAATAGTCAGACACACTGACGCCCTACTCACTAGGCTGGACAAGGAGAAGGTTACTGTTAGCTGCCTGTCGGGAGCCAGAATCCGCCACATAACACAAGCACTCAGGTCACTCCAGAACAAGTACAAATATGACTCTGTCATTGTTCATGTTGGTGTGAATGACCTGAGATGTACCTCCCTGGACTACATGAAAAGAGACATGGAAGAGCTCTATGATCATGTACCCAGGTGTGTATGACCTGGACCCTGAGTAGCATCCTGCCCTCACCAAGAATGATACCTCAGTATAAAGAAAAAATGATCAATTTCAACAACTGGCTAAGCTTCTGGTGTCATTCAAAGGGGATCCAGTGTCTGTCAGCCTGGGATGACATGCTCGACAAGCCACGTTGCTTCACAAGAGACAGCTTGCACCTGTCACCCCTTGGTTTTTGAATACTGGCCAAGGCTCTTGCTGCCCCCATAGTGCCTTTTTTAGGCATGGCTCAAAATTCAAACCCACCTCTGTAAACAGCACAAGTAAAAAAATGAGGGTTATGCTACTCAACGCCAGGAGTTTAAATCTCAAAATGCATGCACTCGAAGTACTCCTAAGTATGGAGAACGTCGACATCTGTGCAGTAACTGAAACTTGGTTCAAAGCTCCAGAGAGCACTCCAGCACTACTGGGCTATAACTCATACCACACATTTCGGCCACAGAACATGGACCGAAACACAAAAGGAGGGGGTGTATCCATATTCATCAAGGATACCCACACCTCCAGGTTAGTGGCACAGCATGATACCTCGGAGATCATCCATGTGCAGCTAACATCGGGCAAATCTGCAATGCAAATTGTGGCCTGCTACAGATCACCCTACATGACCCAGGACCACCACTCCGCCTTTCTGGAAACACTGGAAAATATGAAGGTCCTACTGAACACCCTGATATTGGGCAATTTCAATTACCCTACCATTAACTGGGAAAACTACTTGAGTACAAACTCCCAGGCTCAGCACTTCCTAGAATTTATCAACTCAAATGCCCTGGATCAGCTGGTAAACTCCCCTACCAGAGGCCACATCATATTGGACCTGGTCATCACCAACATGGGCGACAGGTGTTCCGTACCAGAGGTCAACCCATCACTGGTTAGATCAAACCATAAACTAATCACCCTGGATGTCCACACCCCACCACCACCCCCAACCAAGGAAACCACAGTGAAAAACTTTTCTAAAGCAAACTTCACCTTACTTAAGGCAGAGGTGGTAGGTTTCACAGCCCCCACACTAAAGGATAACACTGCCCAAGATACAGAATCCTTTACAATTGCACTCTATGAGCACCTAAAGGATGCATGGATCGTGCCATCCCTAGCAAAACCAAGACTCACTCCCCTAAGAGAAGGAAACCAGTCTGGTGGACCCCTGCCATAAACAGGTTATACAATAAAAGGAGGTAACTAGTTCAGAAAAAAAGCAAATCCCAAGAAGGAAAGACATCCCTGATCAGTATCAGTAAGAAACTAAGGTCCCTCATAAAATCATCCAAGGCCAACTCGAAAGAAAAATAGCCAAGGATTCAAAAGATAACCACAAAGCCTTCTTCAGCTATGTCAATAATCTAAGTGGCAACTCGCAGATATGCTCTGAGCAAGTGCAAAATAGCACAAAATATACTGAACCCACTGATATTGCCAACATCCTGGCAGATAGATTCAGTGCAAACTTCACCTACCTCTCACCTTCAAAAGGGCCCACAACAATACAGGAAAAGTGTAGTGTCCCAGAAATCACAGAAGCACAGGTGAAAACAGCCCTTTCAAAAGCCAAAAACACAGCATCAATGGGGCCAGATGGTGTCCCAGGCTGCGTCTTGCATGAAATACAGAACAAACTAACCCCCTACATAAACACGCTGTTCAAGCTCAGCCTCTCCACAGGCTACATGCCCATAGAATGGTGCACAGCAACGGTTATTCCGCTCCACAAAGGAGGGGCCACAAGTGACCCTGGTAACTATCGCCCCATAAGCCTGACTAGCCTGGTCTGCAAGGCTATGGAGTGCATCATCATGGAACTCATTAACAAAGACATTGGGAACCTCCAAACACTTGACCCGACCCACTTCGGCTTTGTTAAGGGCATATCATGCCTACTAAACCTGGTTGACTTCTCAAGACAGTCACCAAGGCCATAGACGAGGGAAAGGTGGTTCACATAGCCTACCTTGATCTCGCCAAGGCATTTAACACCATTTCTCACTTGGGTATTGTAGAAAAACTCACCAGCCTGAACATAAACCCCTACGTCACAAGATGGGTTGTCAACTGGCTTACAGACAGAACTCACATGGTAAGAATAGCGGGCTCCAGGTCCGACTCTAAACCAATCACAAGTGGTGTCCCGCAAGGCTCAGTTCTGGGACCCCTACAGTTTGGCATATATTTCTCAGAAGTACAGGCAAACACAGGAGGACTATGGCTAACCAAGTTTGCCGATGACTGCAAACTGGGAGCCATAATTGACTCTCCAGCTGACATGGACATCCTTGAAAAAGGCCTTACTGAGACAGACACCTTGTGTCAAAGTCATGGCCTCAAGCTAAATGCCAAAAAATGCATAGTCATCCCGTTTGGGAGAATCATAATACCCATGAATTACCACACAGGCGGCAGCCCCCTTAATACAGAAGAGGTAATAAGAGATCTGGGGACCCAGGTAGATAGTAATCTCTCCTTTGACAATCATATTGCCAAAGTAGTTAGGAAATCCTTCTATGTGGCCCATCTAATTACTAAGGGGTTCGCATCTAGAAATAAAGAGGTTATAGTGCCCCTCTACTCATCACTCATCAGACCCATCATAGACTACAATGCCCCATTTCGGATGTACCTCACAAGACACTTCCAACATCTGGAAAGACCAGGATTACTGCCTCAAACATATGTCCTATGCAGCCCGACTGAAAAAACTCCGGCTGTACTCAGTGACATATTGCTTACTCAGAGGTGATCTCTGCCTGACTTGCAAAGCCATGTCCAACTCAGAATTGATGGACATGCTCCACCTAAAGAAATCCAAGTCACTGCAAGCCACGCGCTCTAGTGAGCTAAACCTCGCCACAACAATAAACAGAACATGCTGGAGGGATAGATTCCTGTCACAGAGACTCCCCATGCTTTGGAACAAAATTCCTAACTACATTAGGCAGAGCCCCTCACTAACACTCTTCAAAAGAAGCCTTGATGAGTGGATGGGTAACAGAAAATACACCCCTGGGATCACTTCATTGGCTCTGTTTGACAGAGGCTCAGTTAATTAATCAATGGGGCAGAGAAAGCTGACACACTCTGGCTAGACTTGTAAATGCCCCCGGGCAGATAGCCTAGTACCTACCTATGAACCTATGAACCTATATGAAACAATGTGTTAAATGTAACTACAATGTGTATATGAAACAGTGTGTTATATGTAACTACAATGTGTAGATGAAACAGTGCGTTATATGTAACTACAATGCGTAGATGAAACAGTGTTTTATATGTAACTACAATGTGTATATGAAAGTGCGTTATATGTAACTACAATGTGTATATGAAACAGTGCGTTATATGTAACTACAATGTATATATGAAACAGTGTGTTAGCTGTGTAACTACAATGTGTATTTGAAACAGTGTGTTAGCTGTGTAACTACAATGTGTATATGAAACAGTGTATTAGCTGTGTAACTACAGTGTGTATATGAAACAGTGTGTTAGCTGTGTAGCTGCAGTGTCTATATGAAAGTGTATGTGTAGCTGTCGTGTGCAGATGAAAAGGTGTATGTGTAGCTGCAGTGTGTATATGCACAGTGTGTTATATGCAGCTGCAATGTGTATATGAAACAGTGTGTTATGTGTTGCTGCAGTGTGTATATGAATCAGTGTGTTATGTGTAGCTGCAGTGTGTATTGTGTAGCTGCAGTGAGTGCATGGAACAGTGTGTCATGTGTAGCTGCAGTGTGTGTGAAACACTGCATCAGGTGTAACTGCAGTGTGTGTGAAACACTGTGTCAGTTGTAACTGCGATGCATGTGTATGAAACACTGCGTGAGGTGTAGCTGTGATGTGTGTGTAAAACACTGCGTGAGGTGTAGCTGTGATGTGTGTGAAGCACTGAGTCAGGTGTAGCTGTGATGTGTGTGTGAAGCACTGCATCAGGTGTAGCTGCAGTGTGTGTGTGTGAAGCACTGTGTCAGGTGTAGCTGCAGTGTGTGTGTGAAGCACTGTGTCAGGTGTAGCTGCAGTGTGTGTGTGAAGCACTGCATCAGGTGTAGCTGCAGTGTGTGTGAAGCACTGCGTCAGGTGTAGCTGTAGTGTGTGTGTGTGAAGCACTGTATCAGGTGTAGCTGCAGTGTGTGTGTGAAGCACTGCATCATGTGTAGTGCAGCGTGTGTTTGAAGCACTGCATCAGATGTAGCTACAGTGTGTGTGAAGCACTGCATCAGGTGTAGCTGCAGTGTGTGTGTGTGTGTGTGTGTGTGTGTGTGTGTGTGTGTGTGTGTGTGTGTGTGTGTGAAGCATTGCATCAGGTGCAGTGTGTGTGTGTGTGTGTGTGTGTGTGTGTGTGTGTGTGTGTGTGTGTGTGTGTGTGTGTGAAGCACTGCATCAGCTGCAGTGTGTGTGTGAAGCACTGCATCATATGTATTAAAGTGGCAATATTAGTGAATGCTTCAGAGTGCCACTGTCACTTGTGCATAAAAATATTTAACACTCAGTGTACACCGCCCTCTCCTTTTTCTTTCATAGATTAGTTCTAAGCTAACTGCTATTGTGGGCCATTTTAAGCCTAGCTAATTATCCCATGCGAGAATTAAACCCAGCACTTTGTGTCTGTAAGGTAAACACATTAATCATTACACCAATCTTCCACCTTTCCTTCTATAGGTTGCTCTATGCCTGTCTCAAGAACACCACCCTCTCAATTTCAATTTCTTCTCTAGGTTACTCTCCTACAAAGAGTACCTGAGCACGTTTATCTACAGTTTTACTTTTTTACTTACATGCTCACACCTGGTGCCTTGAGTCAGCACTTGAATTGTTTGTCTTATACTGGCAGAAATGGGTAAGGAACTCCAACGAGGGATTCTTTCTGCATCTTTTCCTATACTAATAAAGGTCTTCCTATTAAAGGTTTCTGCTGCATTGCAGTCAGTGCTTCTCAGACTTCATTCTCCATTTCTGTGAGTTGTGTTTTAACTTGAAGGCTTAGAACTCTGTTCAGTTTGTGCATTTGATATAGTTCCTTACTTTATTCCCATGGAAGACTCCCTTATATATATAGATAGAGCAATGTAAATTATGAGTCTCTTGGAGCTTCAATTAGAAATGCCAAAGTTTCCTTGGTCAGACTTGCTATAACAGGCAACAGTCTTGTTAATATAGAAGTTTATGATGGGGCAAATAACATTGCCTCATTGACTGGCAATAGAAATAGCAGACCTTCTAAATTTTATTTCTGAAAAGGGTATTAAACCTACTTTTTCTTTAGCTGAATATGGGAATAGTCAAAATGACTCAATTACTTGTAAGATTCCCAGGGTTGATTCTTATGTGAGGAAATCTGTGTATTTAAAAGGCTGAGTTAAGCAATTCCTAACACTTAACAGGCATAACAGTTAGTTCAATTATAACCAGCAAATTATCAGAGTGGTATGTACACCCACTTTTTTTAATGTCTCCAAGTCATTTGGGTTTCTAATACCATGACAGGAATGGACCCCATTCCTAAGTCAAGGTACGATTAAAGTTCATGAAATTAGTATTGTTTCAATATTTGATGTTAGCCAGAAGTGGTCTTCGCAGCACCTGCAATGTGCCCAGTAATGACTCCTGCAATTCATAGAGAGTTACATGTATTGGTAACATATCTAAATACTATTGCAGATTCTTTTTTATAAGACCCATTGCTCCTACTACTATTGGAACTGTCTGGGTATCTTTCTTCCACATTGCTCTCATTTCTACCTGCAGATCCTGATATTTTATGACTTTCTGTCTCTTTCTACACAAGACACTGTAGTCACTGGGTGATCAATGCTACTTTTGTCTTCTTTTCATGGACCACTACATCTGGTTTTCTAGCATCTATCTTTTGAACTGTTGGTAATGGGTGATTCCACGTGATGTAAACTACATAATTTTCCATGATGCTTTGTGACTCGTGTTTCCAGTGTTTTTCAGCCACTTCAATGCCATAATGTTTGCACAATCCCCAGTGCAAAAGTCTTGCCACAATATTATGCCTTTCAGTATACAGTCCTTCTGCCATTTATTCTATTTTTATTTTATTTTACATTTGTTTACCGGGCTAGTCTAGCTGGACACATGTCCATTTTCAGTAGAAGCCCGGGGAGAAAAGCTCCAAAAAAAACCCAAAAAGAATAGAAAATCCATACATACATTTAAAAAAGTAATAGCAGTTAAAACTTACCAAGAACTAAAAAAGCAATTGTTACAAACATTTTTTTTTATTTTTATTTGATATATAAAAGATACATTAGTCTAAGCAAGGAATAGAACTAGCAGTAATAATCAATGGGTATTGCATTTGAGATACAATATCTATGTATACATGCATTATATTTATAATAACATGGTAGTCAGAAATTATTAGGTATTAGAGTAGTTGTAATTTGAAAGGAGAAAAGATAGTCAGGGTTAGTACAGGAGCAGAGCCAGTGTGTCTTAAGAAAGAGCTTTAGATTCTTTTTAAAGAGTGGCAGTGACATTTGTGTAGTTAGATCAATGGGTGGTAAATTCCATAGTTTTCCTACAGAGTTAGAGTACAGGGAGTCACCTGCTGAGTGATTGGATCTTGAAGTATTAATCAGCAGTTTATTGGAGGAACATAGGTTCTTATTGTTATTATAAGGTGTAATGATGGTAGTGAGTATAGGGGTGTTGGTGGGCTTATACAGGGCCTTGTGGACAATGGGAAGCTGTAGAAATTGAAGCTGGTTGTGAAATTCTAGCCAGTCTAGTTGTTTTAGATTCAGACAATGATGGGTTCTGAATGGAGAGCCTGTGGAAAACCTAGCAATATTATTATAGGATATGGCCAGTTTGTTGAGGTTGTTTTTAGATAAATTAGTATATATAGGGGAGGCATAGAATAGGGTTGAGATTAAGTGGGTTCTGGCTGTAACAGCCCTAGCTATTTGAGTTAGAAAGGTGATCAACTGTTTCCAATTCGATTTTACAAAGTCTGCATTTGTCTGTTTCTCCCACATGTTCAATGGACTTTGTAAACCAGTGTGTATAGAGCCCACTATCTTGGGCTGCCAATATTAACCTTTCATCTCTTGGTTTGAATTCCCCTCTCCTTAACCATTCCTGCGTTCATTCCTGATCAACATGAGGTTCTTCCAGAAGTTTTCTGTACATGCAACTATATTTATGCATTTTGCACATATCTTGCCTTCTCATCTGGTCCTTCGCCTTATATTCTTTCTTTTGTATTTTGGCACATTCAGCTGCTTCCTGATTTTTATCTATTTCTGGTTTGATTTCCATTCCTGCTTGACACCAATATAGGTTCATAGATGTGTACTAGGCTAATGGCCCTGGAGCCTTTACAATCCAAGCCTATAGAATTGACCTGGCATCGTGCCACTCGACGATAATTCCCAGTGCCTCTATCAAGTAGAGCCACTGGAGTGATCCCTGGGGTGAACTTTCTATTTCCCATCCACTCATCAAGATTTTTCTTGAAGAGGGCCAGTGAAGTTCTCTGCTTGACATGTATGGGAAGTCTATTCCAGAGCATGGGCAGTCTCTGGGTTATGAACGTGTCCCTCCAGCATGTTCTGTTAATTGTGGTAATGAGGTTGAGGTCTCTAGACTATGTGGTGTGGAGGGATTGGGATTTCTTTAGATGTAAGATTTCTAACAGAGCTGGGTCAGACATGGATTTGTAAGTCAAGCAGACATCGCCTCTTAGTAGACAATATGAGACAGACAATAGCTGGAGTTTTTTTGAGTCTGTCCATGTAGGACATGTGTTTAAGGACTGGGATCCTCTTCATGAGGTAGTTCTGTGGCCTTTCCAGCTGTTGCATGTTTCTAGTGAGATGCATGCCAAATGGGGCATGATTGGCCTAATGAGGGAAGAGTAGAGAGAGAGATGATGACCTCTTTCTTCCTGGATACAAAACCCTTGGTAATGAGATGTGCCACACAAAAGGACTTTCTGACCACAGTGGCAATGTGGTGGTCGAAGGAGAGGCTTTTATCAACCGGCTTCTGCTAGATTAAGCAGAGAAGTCATTTTAGATTTATTGTCCTCATGTTTCAAAACTTTCACTACGTTTGGGTCTTCTGAGGTCAGCAGATGTGTGGAGTTCCACAATTGCAGATCTATACATGTAATCAATTTCAAGGAGGCCCATTCCTCCTTCGGAACAGGGAATATATAATCTTGGTATGTACTGATTTTTATAAATCACTTGGTGAGAATGAAGCATCTTTCTTGTTTTGCTATCTAATCTGTCCGACACATTTGGGGCCAGTCAAACACTCCAAAACTGTAAGTTAGGACAGGAAGAGCAAATTGGTTTATAGCTTGGATTTTGTTCCTAGATGTCAATGCTATTTTCTGGCTTAATTTAAGTCTTCTAAAGTATTCCTTACTAAGTTTTATTCACTTTTGCTCATGTTTTATTGCTGATCCTTCATCAGTTCCCAAATATTGATACACTCCCTCTTGCTCAAGTTTTTTATATCATATTCTTGTCCCAAACTGATGTTTTCCTGGTGCTGCAGTTTTCCTGCTTTAAGGGTTGCTTTTGCACATTTACATTGTTTTATATAAGTCAGTGGATTCTAAGGAATTTCTAATATACACCCCTATGAAGATGTCACCTTTTCAGCATGGAGAATGACAGAGACAACCTTCATAACTTATGCAGCCTTCTAGTCTGCTTAAAAATGCAGAGTTATAGCCAATAGTGACAAGGGTTACACCTTTAAAGGGGAAACAGCATATCATGGGATTGAAATTCATGGAAAAGAACTGGGCTTGTTCAGTTACCATGAAGTAGCTTTATTACAGTCATCTATGCCTCAATATGGGTTGACAATAAATTGTATTTAAGACTGATAAACTCTTACCCTACATTTCTACTGAACCGTTTGGAAGTTCACAAACATTAAAAGATGTTACTCTAGAATCATAACAGAAGTGAATAGAGGATTGAGTCTACACATTCAACAAGATGGAAGAAATTATAAAATTGGATATAATTTACCCATTTGTTTCATCTCTGTCCTTAATAATGGCATATATTCATTCCTTTTTATGGAATTCACAACATTTGCGGTGGTGCAGCGGTAGCATTGTTGCCTCACAGCAAGAGGTTCTCCTGTTCGATTCTCGGCTGGAGTGCGGGGAGTGCCTTCTGTGTGGAGACTGCATGTCCTCCCTGCGGCTGGGTGGGCATCGAAAGACATGCGTAAATGGGAGTGCCTTCACTGAAGGTTGAAAGTTGAGCTGGCACCTTGGCGTTCGTGAAAATCTACTGCCAATCATTAGCGGACCGGAGTTCCGCTGTGGTGAACCCTAACCCGAAAAAGCCAAAAGACAAGCAACAACAACAATATTCTGTTTGAATCCACTTCAAGTTTACTCTCTAAAGCTTAACTTTGTCCAGATGGAAAGAAACACTGTAAACCTGGTCTAGAGGGTAAATAAGTGCAAACAGTATCTGTTGTAAAAAGTTTATCTGCTATTCCAATTCACCACACTCTGATGACTATTTTCAGCCAAGATAAGCTATTCAGGATGACAATTGACATGTTAGAATGCTGGTCTTTAAACCTAGAAAGGCACTTATGTAATATTGAGTATAAAAAACAAAGAAATGCAGTGATAATGATCACCTGTCATACCTTCCTATGAGAAGCATCAAGTACAGTACCGTTACCCATCGCAAGTAAAGTACCGTTACCGATCGCAAGTAAAGTACGTTACCCATCGCAAGTACAGTACCGTTACCCATCGCAAGTACAGTACCATTACCCATCGCAAGTACAGTACCATTACACCATTACACATCGCAAGTACAGTACCGTTACCCATCGCAAGTACAGTACCATTACCCATCGCAAGTACAGTACCGTTACCCATTGCAAGTAAAGTACCGTTACCCATTGCAAGTACAGTACCATTACCGATCGCAAGTAAAGTACGTTACCCATCGCAAGTACAGTACCATTACCCATTGCAAGTACAGTACTGTTACCCATCGCAAGTACAGTACCCTTACCCATCGCAAGTACAATACCGTTACCCATCGCAAGTACAGTACCATTACCCATCGCAGGTACAGTACTGTTACCCATCGCAAGTACAGTACCATTACCCATCGCAAGTACAGTACCGTTACCCATCGCAAGTACAGTACCATTACCCTTTGCAAGTACAGTACCGTTACCCATTGCAAGTACAGTACCGTTACCCATCGCAAGTACAGTACCATTACCGATCGCAAGTAAAGTACGTTACCCATCGCAAGTACAGTACCATTACCCATTGCAAGTACAGTACTGTTACCCATTGCAAGTACAGTACCATTACCCATCGCAAGTACAATACCGTTACCCATCGCAAGTACAGTACCATTACCCATCACAAGTACAGTACCGTTACCCATCGCAAGTACAGTACCATTACCCATTGCAAGTACAGTACCGTTACACATCGCAAGTAAAGTACCGTTACCCATCACAAGTACAGTGCCGTTACCCATTGCAAGTACAGTACCATTACCCATCGCAAGTACAGTACCGTTACACATCACAAGTAAAGTACCGTTACCCATCGCAAGTACAGTACTGTTACCCATCGCAAATAAAGTACCGTTACCCATTGCAAGTACAGTACTGTTAACCATCGCAAGTACAGTACCGTTACCCATTGCAAGTAAAGTACTGTTACCCATCGCAAGTAAAGTACCATTACCCATCGCAAGTACAGTACCATTACCCATCGCAAGTACAGTACCATTACCCATCACAAGTACAAAGTATAGTACAGTTGCCTATCACAAGTGGTGCCAAGCCAAGTGGAACTAGGAGTAACCAGCTGTTGTCACATGTATGTGGCCAAGGGAATAAACTGCCCCACTGGTTTTGTTGCTAGGGAACCAAAGCAGCTGTCTTTAGTAATAATGACATCTGTAACGTATCAGTATTAACTGATTGGGTTATATCTATAGTAATAATGACATCTGCACATATCAGTATTATATGATTAGGTTACAGCTATAGTAATAATGACATCTGGATTGTATCAATATTAACTGATTAGGTTACATCTATAGTAATAATGACATCTGCAGCATATCAGTATCTTAGTAATAATGACATCTGCATCAATATTAACTGATTAGGTTACATTTATAGTAATAATGACATCTGCAGCATATCAGTATCTTAGTAATAATGACATCTGTAGCATATCAGTATTAACTGATTAGGTTACATCTATAGATCACATGCTAAGCTATTGGGAATAACCATAGACTCCCACCTATAATTTGATAGTCATCTCAACTTAACTATTAAAAAAGTACATGCCAAACTGGGATCACTCTATCGTATCAAACCATTTCTTACCAACAACACAAGATTAGCCATTGCTTGCTCCCAACTTCTATCCACCCTACTCTATGCATCTCCCATTCTGACTAATCTCAACAAAACTGAACTAAGCAAAATGGAAGCCTGCTATAACAGAATTGCCCGCTTTGCTGCAAATTGCTCATATAGACCTCATCACTGTACTGCTTTGACACAGCTCCACTGACTTGAACTGCCCAACCTCCTAACCTACAATCAGCTCTGCCTCTGTCATTCTATCTATTACCTCTCCAATAAGTGTCCTGCCCTCAAAAACCTAGTACAACATCACTCAGCCAACAGGCCTCTTAGATCATCAAGCAAACTACTACTAGAAGTCACCAACAGCTACAATAGCTTTGGAGATGCACTATATAGTAGTTCAGTGGCTGAAAAATGGAACTCTGTCCCCATTAGCATTCAAAACACATCATCCAAAGCCTCCTTTAAAGACCTCATCAGGCAACATCTCAAGCAAAATAGGCAGTGCCATGATTGCTCCCTAGGCTAGTGAAAGCGGATAATATATACATACTAAATCTAGAGCACTTGATAATAGTTTTCAGTCTTACTCACAAACACTGGCTAATCTACAATGTATGTACTGTACCTGTGTATTATGTATGTATTCTACCTATGTTCCAAATTTCAGCTGTACACCACAAATCTATTAATGACCTTTATTTTTAAATTAATAATTTTTGTTTGTTCACTCCACTGTAACTGTCGATGTGCCGCATACCACTGTAAAAACATGTCTTTTGTAATTTGTGTGTATACTGATCATGTCTAAATAACTAAATGTATCTGTAATTTTTCTTTGTGGAGCTTTTCTCCCTGGGCCTCTGCTGAAAAAGGGCCTTTTCGGCTCAGTCAGACACCCCTGGTTAACAAATGTAAAATAAATAAAATATAGTAATAATGACATCTGCGGCATATCAGTATTAACTGATTAGGTGGCATCTTTAGTAATAATGACATCTGCAGCATATCAGTATTAACTGATTGGGTTACATCTATAGTAATGACATCTGCAGCATGTCAGTATTAACTGATTAGGTTACATCTTTAGTAATAATGACATCTGCACGTATCAGTATTAACTGATTAGGTTACATCTTTAGTAATAATGACATCTGCAGCATGTCAGTATTAACTGATTAGGTTACATCTTTAGTAATAATGACATCTGCAGCGTATCAGTATTAACTGATTAGGTTACATCTTTAGTAATAATGACATCTGCAGCGTATCAGTATTAACTGATTAGGTTACATCTTTAGTAATAATGACATCTGCAGCATGTCAGTATTAACTGATTAGGTTACATCTTTAGTAATAATGACATCTGCAGCATGTCAGTATTAACTGATTAGGTTACATCTTTAGTAATAATGACATCTGCAGCGTATCAGTATTAACTGATTAGGTTACATCTTTAGTAATAATGACATCTGCAGCGTATCAGTATTAACTGATTAGGTCACATCTTTAGTAATAATGACATCTGTAACGTATCAGTATTAACTGATTGGGTTACATCTATAGTAATGACATCTGCAGCATGTCAGTATTAACTGATTAGGTTACATCTTTAGTAATAATGACATCTGCAGCATGTCAGTATTAACTGATTAGGTTACATCTTTAGTAATAATGACATCTGCAGCATGTCAGTATTAACTCATTAGGTTACATCTTTAGTAATAATGACATCTGCACATATCAGTATTAACTGATTAGGCTACATCTTTAGTAATAATGACATCTGCAGCATGTCAGTATTAACTGATTAGGTTACATCTTTAGTAATAATGACATCTGCACGTATCAGTATTAACTGATTAGGTTACATCTTTAGTAATAATGACATCTGCAGCATGTCAGTATTAACTGATTAGGTTACATCTTTAGTAATAATGACATCTGCAGCGTATCAGTAGTAACTGATTAGGTCACATCTTTAGTAATAATGACATCTGCAGCGTATCAGTATTAACTGATTAGGTTACATCTTTAGTAATAATGACATCTGCAGCGTATCAGTATTAACTGATTAGGTCACATCTTTAGTAATAATGACATCTGTAACGTATCAGTATTAACTGATTGGGTTACATCTATAGTAATGACATCTGCAGCATGTCAGTATTAACTGATTAGGTTATATCTTTTGTAATAATGACAGATGTAGCGTATCAGTATTAACTGATTAGGTTACATCTATAGTAATAATGACATCGGGAAGAAATGATTAGCTAAACAAATGGCAAGTGGTAAATGTATGTAGTTCAACTCAGAAAAAAAAAATTAATAACTTTGTGAAGCAAAATAGTATTAAACTCCTTACACCTCTAGCCACAAAGCTACAAAATGACCCAAAAAAAAGATTGTGTAAATCCTTATGGTAAACTACAATACAAAATAGATACATTTCTTTTTGTGTATTGCAATGATATAAATGTATCCAGCAATGATATGTTGGCAGTGTTATGACACAACACTCATTGTAGAGAAACAAGAGATGGAGGCAACAAAGCACACACACACATGCCAGAGTATAAAAAATGTTATCTAGGTCAGAATATGATGAAGCCAGACTATGAGAACTACAAATAGTAAGTAGGTAAATTGGTTTAAGAACTAGGCTTCAAAGGTATACTCAATCTAGGAGATGGTCTGTGGAGAAGGTACCTGAGAAATGGAGAAGTCTTCAGTGAGTGAAAGGGCTGCAGTCATACTGGTGCCTGAAGAGTGGCATAACCACCTCATCAGCTAATGGACGTAATCCTACTGTGGAAGGATGACTTCCGTCATTTATTCTTTGGCAAGAACCATGCAAAGCCAAACCCCAAAACAAGTGTTTGACCACTTCTACAGCAGAAGATGTATAGCTAATCTGGTTCACATTCATACAGAAACAGATTATCAGTTTCACCCCCAAGATGGATGCCATACCAGACTTTGTCAAGAGGGGGGTGAGGATTAACTATACTAATGATCACCTCCTGACAAGTTTTACCCACAGCTGGTGTGGTTTACCACCAAGGGTGAAGCCTGAGTTGGTACATTTCATTAAATGTAGATAAATCCTGCTCACTCATGGTCAGGTAGTTTATTAGTATTAAACAACAGACCTATTTAAAACATAATGCATACATTTATTAAATAAAGCATGATTCTCTGCTTTGCCTCTCACATTAAAGCGATGTAGCTGCAGTTCATGCCAGTCACTCTGTGGCATTAATCAACAGCAGCAAAAGATTTACCTCTTCTTTTAAAACGAGACTCACGTTTACGGCAAAACATGGAGGAATGTTATGAGCTGATGTGCTTTTTGCTCTGTGGTACTGGTGCCGTGTTAATGGCAATTTGTTTTAAAGATTTAAACTGCCCACTGAGCAAAGAATTTGACAGAGGTGATTGTAGCTTCTTATTCACAAAAATATTTTGCTTTGTTAGTATAATATCCCCATTTTGGGCTTATATTTAGGAATATTGTATAATTCACTCCATTACATTACTTACTATGGCAGTCCTAAGAGCAAACACCCCAAAAATGCTTATCCATATCAATCCTTAGGATCAGGGAGGTGACAAAGGTGGTATTTGAGCACCATAAGAGGTCTCATCCAGACATTAGCTTTGAGCTGTTAGGTAAAGCTGCTCTTTTGCCATTCTGGATCTCTTTGACTTACCCGTTACATACTGACATTGTTTTTGTCCAGTTTTATTGCAGTGTGTTCTAGTTTACATTTGTTTTCCTTCAAATTACATTTTTTCTTGAACATTTATCTAACATTTTAATCTAAGCAGTGATCATCTGGCCTTAATAAAATTGATTCCTGAGGAAGGACTGAGTCTGAAGTCGTACTTATTTCACATTATTGTAATAATGGTAATATACAGACGGAGTTACAGACAAATTACAGGCAAAACAAAACCCACATTCGAGCTAGATTCACCAACACTGACACACAGGGGGCTCACAATAACACTGGAACAGATCGTACCACCACCAAGGTTGAGTGCACATACCTTTGGAGAGTGTTTTAAAAAAAAACATATGTTAGCACCATTCATTTTCATCTCTTCTGCCTCCAGACTGCTTTTCAAAGTCAACCTACTGATGGCACAAGCAAGAACAAAATGTTTGGACCAGTAGGACACGAACTACTAATACAATGGAAACCAGTAATACGTAGGACTCGACTACTAATACAATGGAAACCAGTAATACGTAGGACTCAAACTACTAATACAATGTAAACCAGTAATACGTAGGACTCGACTACTAATACAATGGAAACCAGTAATAAGTAGGACTCGACTACTAATACAATGGAAACCAGTAATACGTAGGACTCGACTACTAATACAATGGAAACCAGTAATACGTAAGACTCGACTACTAATACAATGGAAACCAGTAATACGTAGGACTCGACTACTAATACAATGGAAACCAGTAATACGTAGGACTCGACTACTAATACAATGGAAACCAGTAATATGTAGGACTCGACTACTAATACAATGGAAACCATTAATACGTAGGACACGACTACTAATACAATGGAAACCAGTAATACGTAGGACTCGAACTACTAATACAATGGAAACCAGTAATACGTAGGACTTGACTACTAATACAATGGAAACCAGTAATACGTAGGACTCGACTACTAATGCAATGAAAACCAGTAATACGTAGGACTCGACTACTAATACAATACAAACCAGTAATACGTAGGACTCGACTACTAATACAATGGAAACCAGTAATACGTAGGACTCGACCACTAATGCAATGGAAACCAGTGATACGTAGGACTCGACTACTAATACAATGGAAACCAGTAATACGTAGGACTCGAACTACTAATACAATGGAAACCAGTAATACGTGGGACTCGAGCTACTAATACAATGGAAACCAGTAATAAGTAGGACTCGAACTACTAATACAATGGAAACCAGTAATACGTAGGACTCGAACTACTAATACAATGGAAACCAGTAATACGTGGGACTCGAACTACTAATACAATACAAACCAGTAATACGTAGGACTCGACTACTAATGCAATGAAAACCAGTAATACGTAGGACTCAACTACTAATACAATGGAAACCAGTAATATGTAGGACTCGACTACTAATACAATGGAAACCAGTAATACGTAGGACTCAAACTACTAATACAATGGAAACCAGTAATACGTAGGACTCGACTACTAATACAATGGAAACCAGTAATACGTAGGACTCAAACTACTAATACAATGGAAACCAGTAATACGTAGGACTTGACTACTAATACAATGCAAACCAGTAATATGCAGGACTCGACTACTAATACAATGGAAACCAGTAATACGTAGGACTCAAACTACTAATACAATGGAAACCAGTAATACATAGGACTTGACTACTAATACAATGCAAACCAGTAATACGCAGGACTCGAACTACTAATACAATGGAAACCAGTAATATGTAGGACTCGACTACTAATACAATGGAAACCAGTAATACACAGGACTCGACTACTAATACAATGGAAACCAGTAATACGTAGGACTCGAACTACTAATACAATGCAAACCAGTAATATGTAGGACTCGACTACTAATACAATGGAAACCAGTAATACGCAGGACTCGACTACTAATACAATGGAAACCAGTAATACGTAGGACTCGAACTACTAATACAATGCAAACCAGTAATACACAGGACTCGAACTACTAATACAATGGAAACCAGTAATACATAGGACTCGACTACTAATACAATGGAAACCAGTAATTCGTAGGACTCGACTACTAATACAATGGAAACCAGTAATACGTAGGACTCGACTACTAATACAATGCAAACCATTAATACACAGGACTCGAACTACTAATACAATGGAAACCAGTAATACGTAGGACTCAACTACTAATACAATGGAAACCAGTAATACGTGGGACTCGAGCTACTAATACAATGGAAACCAGTAATACGCAGGACTCGAACTACTAATACAATGGAAACCAGTAATACGTAGGACTCAACTACTAATACAATGGAAACCAGTAATACACAGGACTCGAACTACTAATACAATGGAAACCAGTAATACATAGGACTCGACTACTAATACAATGGAAACCAGTAATACGTAGGACTCGAACTACTAATACAATGGAAACCAGTAATACATAGGACTCGACTACTAATACAATGGAAACCAGTAATACGTAGGACTCGAACTACTAATACAATGGAAACCAGTAATATGTAGGACTCGACTACTAATACAATGCAAACCATTAATACACAGGACTCGAACTACTAATACAATGGAAACCAGTAATACGTGGGACTCAAGCTACTAATACAATGGAAACCAGTAATACGCAGGACTCGAACTACTAATACAATGGAAACCAGTAATACGTAGGACTCAACTACTAATACAATGGAAACCAGTAATATGTAGGACTTGACTACTAATACAATGGAAACCAGTAATACGTAGGACTCGACTACTAATACAATGGAAACCATTAATATGTATGACTCGACTTCTAATACAATGGAAACAAGTAATATGTAGATTGTAAGTAATGACCTGTTCTGAACCCTTTAAATAAGGTTTAATAGAATGCTTGTCTACATTTTACCCATTTAACTGTTTGTCAAATGCATTGTTGTCCTCATATGAGAATTTCTTGTGAGTTTCAAGTTCAGGGGATAGTTTTTATTGATTATAATAGTTTGAATGCTAAATAAAATTGAACTGGACAGATTTAAAATAGACCTAACATAACTTGTATTAGGTTGTGCAGTACCTTTCTAGCCACATATTTTTTTCCTTTAGAGTAAGTTTCACCTTCCACACTGTTACTAACAAACAGCTTCAGACTGGAAAAGCAGGAACATACGTTAGTGCAGTCTCTGACATTTATTAATGATCTCAGCAGATTCGTATAAAATTTCTGCTAACATTTGCTGTGGCCAATCACAACAGAAGTTTACGTCTAAGGAAGAAGATGGCACAGAAGGGGACAATTAAAAAGCCAACTAAGCTCGAATAAGCTGTAATTTATAGATGGACTTGCAGGTGGTAACAGCCAGGCTGTTTTCTCCATTAGAGCATTATCTTTTTGCCGCTTTTTACACAGCACAGTGTTATGGCATTTTAGCACCATTCCCACCCTCTGAGTGAGCCAAGTAATTTAATTCAGTAATGCAGTAAATGTGATCTTTATATAAAAGAGAGCTGCATGCTGCTCAGTTGCAAATACAGGGTAATCATTTTGATCAATTGAAGAATTGTTTGAGTAAATGATTAATAAATTAAATAATAAACTAATGCTACTGATGATGCTGATAATAATAATAGTAATAATAATTAATACATTGGTAAAATTAGTGCAAGCTTTATACAAGAACCCAGGGATACACGTATGAAAACTGTTGGATTCGCAGAGGCACTGTATCAGAGAACAGCTATGATCCCACTCCTTTTTATAGTAGTGATGGACGACATCAACAAACGGGTCACAGAGGACAGATCAACAAAGGGTGATATATGCACCAGAAGTGGCACTACAAACCAACTGTGAACAAGAACTTCATCAAATAATAGGAGGCTGGAATACAAAACTGAAGGCACTTGGGATGAAAAATTAGAACAAGGTAGACAGTTGTCACAGCAACAAACGGAAATCAGAAGAAGATGAAAACAGAGACTGAAAAGTAGCGGAACACGTCAACAGCTTCAAGTGTTTGGGAGTGTTTAAGGAGAAGGAAAGTCTGAAGGATGAGGTCAAAGCTCGAATCAGAGGGGCTGCAGCCCACTGGCACAAAGTATCAGGGATGGTTTGCAACAGAGGAATGGCAAAGAAGCTGAAGAATAAGGTGGATGAAACAGTGGTGTATCCAGCGCTTCTTTACGACACAGACCCTGGGTGGTGAAGGCAGAGCAGCTAAGGTAGCTAGAGGTAATGAAATGAAGTTTTTTGAGATGGACAGTAGGATGCAGACTGTAGGACAGACAAAAGAATAAGGAAATCAGAAAAGAAGCCAAAGTATGCCCACCTGCAGACAATACGAAGGAGAAGACAGACGTGCAGGAAAGTAGAAGACAACCTGGTTAAACAGATTTTGAGAGAATCAGGAAGAAGGCCAGAGGAGACAGACAGAATACAAATGGACTGCATGCCACAAGACCTGCGACAGCTGGGCATAACTATTGAAGAAGGTAGACAGTGGGACTGAATCAGAAAAGTGGGCAACGGTTAAAGCAATGCCCTGCCCCTGTGTAAAAAAGCTGGAAAAAGGATTAGATGCTGTTGGTGATGGTGATATTTCTGCTGATGATGACTGTGGTGGTGAACTGTTTGACAGATTGACTGGCTGACTGGTATTAGGTTCATAGGTTCATAGGTCCATACTAGGCTATCTGCCCTGGGGTAATTATAAGCCTAGCCCGATTCTGTATGGCTTACGCCACCCCTTGATTTGAGTATACTGTTCCCTTTTTAAGGTTTAGTTTACTGTGCCTCTGTCTAATAGTGACACGGGAGTAATCCCTGGGACAAACCTACGATCCCCCATCCACCTATCGATATTTTTCTTGAAGAGATTCAGTGAGGTGCTCTGCCTTACATGAACTGGAATTCTATTCCAGAGCAAAGGGAGCCTCTGGGTTATGAACCTGTCCCTCCAGCAAGTTCTATTTATTTCTGTGCTGAGGTTCAAGTCCCTCGAGCGTGTGGCTCTAAGGGATTTAGATTTACTGAGGTGGAGCATGCCCATTAATTCTGGATTTGACATAGCTTTGTATGTCAGGCATAGATCGCCTCGAAGTAGGCGGTATGCAACTGAGTAGAGCTGGAGTTTTTTTAACCGAGCAGCATATGGCATCTCTTTAAGACCCTTGATCCTCTTGGTGAGATACTTTTGGGGTCTCTCTAATTGCTGCAGGTGTCGGGAAAGGTACATCCCAAAAGGGGCATTGTATTCTATGATGGGCCTGATGAGAGATGAATAAAGGGGCACAATTACCTCTCTTGATCTAGATGTGAAACCCTTCGTGATGAGGTGGGCTATGTAGAAGGTCTTTCTAACCACTTTGGCAATGTGGTTTTCAAAGGAGAGATTGCTATCAACTTGGGTCCCCAGGTCCCTAATAACTTTCTCTGTACTTAATGGGTTTCTGCCTATGTGGTAATTTGTGGGCACATTGTTTTTGCCAAAGGGCATGACTATACATTTTTTGGCATTTAGCTTTAAACCATGGTGCTGGCACCAGTTATCTGTCTCTGTGAGACCTTTTTGAAGGATGTTTGTGTCAGCTGGAGAGTCGATTATGGTGCCCAGTTTGCAGTCATCTGCAAACTTGGTGAGCCATAGTCCTTCCACGTTTGCCTGTACCTTGGAAAAGTATACACCAAACCAGAGTGGTCCCAGGACAGAACCCTGTGGGACACCACTTGTGACCGGTTTCAAGTCTGACATGGCTCCAGCAACTCTCACTCTGTGGGTTCTGTCTTTGAGCCAGTTTGCGACCCATCTTGTGACATAGGGGTTTATATTTAAGCTGGATAGCTTATCTATGATGCCCGAGTGGGGTATTGTGTCAAATGCCTTTGCAAGGTCCAGGTAGGCTGTGTGGACTACCTTCCCTTCATCTATGGCTTTGGTGACTGTTTTGAAGAAGTCAACCAGGTTCAAAAGGCAGGATCTGCCCTTGACAAAGCCGAACTGGGTAGGATCTAGTGTCTGTAGGTCCCCAATGTCTTTGTTTATGAGCTCCATGATGATCCTCTCTATAGCCTTGCAGACTAAGCTAGTCAGGCTTATGGGGCGATAGTTTCCAGGGTCCGTAGTGGCTCCACCTTTGTGGAGTGGGACCACTGTTGCTGTACGCCATTCTGTGGGCACATATCCTGTAGTGAGGCTGAGATTGTATAGCTGTTTTATGGGATTAGTTCCTCTTGGAGTTCATGTAGGACACAACCTGGGACGCCATCTGGTCCCATGGAAGCAGTATTTTTTGCTTTGGAGAGGGCAGCCTTCACCTGAGCATCAGAGATGTTTGGGAGGCAGCCCTCTGCTGGGATAGATACTTGCTCTTTTTGGGGGGAGGGGGTGGAGAAGTTTGCACTGAACCTGCCTGCCAGGATATTGGCGATGTCTGTGGGTTCAGTGTATTTTTTGTCATTTAGAATCAACTCAGAACAAGTCTGGGAGTTGCATCCCAGGTTCCTAACATAACTGAAAAAAGCCTTATGATTGTCTTTGGTGTCCTGTGCAATTTCTCTCTCAAAGCTGGCCTTGGAGGATTTTATGAGAGATCATAATTTTTTGCTAGTACTGATCAGAGATGCCTTCCCTATTAGGGATTTTGCTCTATCATGTAGTAGCTTCCTCCTTCTGTTGTACAGTTTATTTATGGCAGGGGTCCACCAGACTGGATGCCTGCCTTTGGATGATTGGGTCTTGGTTTTGTTTGGGATAGCATGATCCATGCATTCCTGGAGGTGTCCATAGAATGCGTTTATATAGGATTCTGCAATTTGGACCGTAGTTTCCACTGGCCCTGGGGCCTTGAAGGATTCCACTTCGGTTTTGAGAAGTGAGAAGTTCGCTTTTGAGAAGTTTTTCACTGTGGTTTTCTGGGATGGGGGTGGGGTCGGGATGTGGACATCCAGTGAAATTAATTTATGGTCTGATCTTACCAATGAAGGATATACTTCTGGTGTGGAGCATAGAGTCCCCATGTTGGTAATGATCAGGTCTAGTATGTTGTCCCCTCTTGTGGGCATGGTGACTAATTGTTCCATAGCATTTGAGTTTATAATTTCCAGGAACCTTTGGGCTAAGTGTGCTGGGGCTTGAGTAGTGCTCCCAGTCAATGTTTGGGTAGTTGAAGTCACCCAATATAATGGTGTTCGGAGAGATCTTCATGTTTTCAGGAAAGCCGAGTGGGATTCCTGACTTTGAGAGGGTGGTCTGTAGGATGCTATAAACTGAAAAGCAGTCTTGCCCACTGTTAGTTGCACATGGATGGTCTCCGATACTTCATGCAATGCCACTAACCTGGAGGTGTGGATATCCTTGATAAATATGGAAACTCCCCCTCCTTTTGTGGTTCGGTCCGGGTTTTGGGGTCGAAAAGCATGATATGAGGTATAGCCTGGTAGTGCTGGGGTGCTCTCTGGAGCCTTGAACCAGGTTTCTGTCACTGCACAGATATCGATGTTCTCCATACTGAGGAGAGCTTCGAGTGCATGCATCTTGAGGTTAAGACTTCTGGCGTTAAGCAGCATTACCCTTAGTTTCTTGTTCCTTGTGCTGTCTATGGGGGTGGGTTTGACTTTTGAGCCTTGCCAAAAAAAGGCACTATGGGGGTGGCAAGAGCCTTTGCCAATATCCGAAAGCCCAGCAATTGATTAAGGGCAATTGATTAAGGGCAATTGATTAAGGGCCTCAGTGGTCAGAGTTCATTTAAAGTGGGAGCCCATGACAAAAGTCCTTACAAACAAAATTCCAACAAATACAGAAATAAGTTGACAAAGGCATATACAGGGAGTATTATTCAATAAAGAAGACAGGTATACACTTCAACAGTTATTAACTAAAAAGTCAAGAATTCACATGTGCATTATTTATAAAGTGTCGGCCTTAATTTAGGAACTTCATTTATTATATTTATCTAGACAAAAACAAGAGCAGGCACACATGTATTATACAGTGATAACAGACACACATTTATGATTTGATTATGATTCATTATTTAGTACTGTAAATAATGCATATCAACATTATCAGCAGCAAATTTGGGGTTCTAACAACTAAGAAGAGACAAACTCTCATATACAAAGCATACATGACACCAGTGTAGGGATAGAAGAGTTAACACCATCATTTTGAAACATAGTTCAAACTGGTTACAGAGAAGATATGACATAGCAGAAGCAAGCCTGAAAAACATCAGGATAAATAATCAATAGGTAGACACTTTGACAGAAAAGCAGCAGAAAAGAGGAGGACCAAGAGAACAGGACATGTGAATTAGAAAGGACTCTGATAAGTGCCAAATCAGGAGTGGTGAAATATGAGCAAATATAGCAAATGGGCCAGGTAGTAACGTACATGCTATGATAGGGAGAAAGAACAAAGTAGGAAGAACTGATGGGAGATGGCTTGGAAGTTTAATTTGCCCCTTCTTTGTAACAGACTTCCTATTCACATGAAGCAGAAATCTTCCCTGGTCCTCTTCAAATGCAGTTTTGTCTCAATGGATGGGGAATCCCAAATTCACACCTGGGGAAGTGCCTGTGTCCCTTTTGGACAGGGGCAGTCTGTAAGATACTCAATGCACAGGTGCAAACCCATGTCATCCTCTTTCCGCGGGGCCATATTTTGGGTAAAATTGGGTTATATCAGTTAGGCTTGTAAGGGCCCTTAAACCGTAGGCCTAGAAATCTCCTATGAACCTAAGAACCTATGAAAAGGCAAGTGTGCAGACATGAAATGCAGATGAATAGAACTAGACAGGGGTCCAGGGAAGTAAATAGTGTGGGAAGAAATAGCCAGGGAATTGTTATGGCTAGGCTTGTATAGGCCCGAGGGCCGATAGCCTAGTACCAACCTATGAACCTATGAACCTATGAACTTATGAGCTGAACCTGCTTGAACTCTTCAATCACATTCATTTTTCACAGCTTCTATTTTCAGTATATGTCAAAGATCAAATAATTTAGCCACTAATGCTTCTGATCTGCTTCCGTAAACACGGATTTGTGGGCATTGCCCATTTATCAAAAAGTAATTAAATCATACTTCTCAACCTTTTAGAGCAACAAATCTGGACAAAGCCATAAGTGAAAGTGGGACAAACGCCCAAAAATAGGGACAATTTTTAAATATTGCTCTTACAAACTTAGAAAGTTGATAGAATAACAGTTTTTGCATTAGCATGAATTTTCTGATGGGTATGAAGTCTGAAAGTCAAGTGTCTGTCATTATTTTCTAACTTTAGTCTTTATTGATTTGACACTAATTTGCCAGAAAAACGCAATTTTATGAAAAATGGACCAAAAATATGAGGCAGAAATCTGGACATTCTGCGAAAATTTGTACAGTTGAGAGGTATGACCCCCAACCCTAAATTAAATTTATCACACAATCTCCACCTTGCACCTTTGGTGCCCCATCAGAATATACAATGTTTACCTTCCATGACGCACCAGTAAACCAACAGTGGTAGGCTGTGAATGTATCCAGGCTAAAAGTGCTGGGCTGTGAATGGATGCAGACCACCAGAGGTGGGCTGTGAATGCAGGTAAACCACCAGTGGCGGACTGTGAATGTGTGTAAACCAACAGAGGTGGGCCATAAATGTATGTAAACCAACAGAGGTGGACTGTGACTTTATGTAAACCACAGAGGTGGGCTGGGAATGTATGTAAACAAACAGAGGGGGCTGGGAATGCATGTACACCACAGAGATGGGCTGTGAATTCATGTAAACCACAGAGGTGGGCTGTGAATGTATGTAAACCAACAGAGGTGGGTTGTGAATGCATGTAAACCAACAGAGGTGGGCTGTGAATGTATTTAACCATAGAGGTGGGCTGTGAATGCATGTTGACCACTAGAGGTGGACTGTGAACGTATGTAAACCAACAGAGCTGGGCTGTAAATGTATGTAAACCACAGAGGTAGGCTGTGAATATATGTTGTGATGCCCCAACACTGGCCCAGTAATCAAGAAGCCACAATCCTCACCACTGGCAACAGTGATGGACGTACACACTGGGAGTATGACAAGTACACATATAGTAAAGTATAATTGCCCTTAAGAGCACACAGAGATCACAGTCAGTCTGAGGCTGGTTTCTCCCTCTTTCTCCAGATCCTCAATAAGACTCCCCTCTGACACAGCTATAGGGCTGAGATCTCATATGAGTGGCCAAACCAAGATCTCCAGTACCCTCTATGTCCAACCAGCGCTTTGTGTCTCTGCCCAAGTAGCTGACACACAAACTCTTTGAGATTTGATTTATATACAAACACACACACGTGCGCACACTCCTGGGAAAGGCTGGCATAGGTTTACTAGCTATGCCCCCTTCTGCCCAGATTATAAGGTAGTTTCCACTGCCACCACCCACTACTTATCAGTTACTCAAGGCCCTTAACAAAGGGTGTCCAAATCTACTGTGTAATGTTACTATTATCCAAATGGTAGTGTGACCAAGAGCAAGGCTATTTAGGAGTGGCCTGTACAGTGTCACCAAATACATATGCAAGTACTCTAAGAGCTTAAATATGTCTCACAAATATCAGCCACAAAGATAGGTTTAAATATATTTAATAATTAATAAAAAAACAAGATAATACTAAATTTGTATTCACAGTGAAGTCAGAGTTTAAAATCACATGGAATATTTAAAACATTACAGGACAGTCTCAAATAAATAAAGAAAACATCTAAGCTATACTTTACTATATTCCTAGCTGAATCCAAAAGAGTTACTATGTCCTAAACATGAACATTTCTTCTAAACAAAATTTAAAGGTCATCCTGCTAAATGCTAGGAGTCTTAGCATGAAACTGCACTCATTCCAAGCATTCCTTGCCATGGAGGTTGCTGACATTTGTGCAGTGACTGAAACCTAGCTCAAAACTGTGGAGAACACCCCAGTCTTACCAGGTTACTCATCCTACCATACTTTCAGACCCCAAATGGAAGGCTACAAAGCCAAAGGAGGTGGAGTTTCAACATTTACCAAAGACATACACATCTCCAGGCTGGTCAAATGGTATGACGCACAGAAGACACTCCAAGTGCAGTTAACTGTTGACAAAACACCTTTTCAAATCATAGATAGCTACAGACCCCAACCATGACTCCACCTATCTTGATTTACTTGAATCCATCAAGATTCAACCCTCTACCCTAACCATTGGTGACTTTAACTACCCAACTATAGAGTGGAAGACCTATTCTAGCCCAAACATGAACACCCAAGAAATTCCTCGACTTAGTCATTGCCAATGCATGGAATCAGCTGGTCAACAGCCCTATGAGAAGTGAAAATATCCTAGACCTAGTCCTAACCAACATGAGTAGTCACAGTAGCACTCCTACAGTGTCATCCTCCTTGGTACGATCCGACCATAAAGTAATCACTTTTGAAGTCACCATCTCCCAGACCCCCCGCCCCCTTGTCAGGGTCAAATGAAAATTTTCCAAAGCTGACTACAATCTCCTCAGAGCAGGTATAAGCAGCTTCACAACCATCATCCCTTCATCTGGAACTAGCATTAATGTCCAAGCCTACAGCAAAAAATTATATGAGCACCTACACAGCTGTATGGACTCAGCAGTAGCTGACAGAACCAAATCATCTTCCTCAAGGAAGAGTAAACCTGTCTGGTGGACAGCAGCAGTAAACAAACTCTATAATAAAAGGAAATAAAATGCTGTCCTGGACCAAGAAAGAGCAGGTGCCAAGTTGAAAGCAATCTCTCCTTTGTCTGAACAAGCAAATAAGGTCACTGGTGAAATCCGCTAAGGCTAACTTTGAGTCCAAATTGGCCACATCCACTGAGGACAATCACATGGCCTTCTTCATGTATGTCCACAATATCAAAGGTAAGACCCAAATCTGCTCTGAACTGGTGGTCAATAACACCACATACACAAAAGCCATAGATATAGCCAACCTGCTGGCAGACAGTTTCAATGAAAACTTTAGCCCCCTGTCCTCCATCAGTAAACCAGGATATCCCCAGCACCTGCTCCCCTCCACTCATCACCAGGGAGCAGGTCATTAATGCCCTCTCAAAAGCAAAAAATAGTCTCCATGGGACCCGATAACATCCCTGGATGTATCCTGCATGAACTCAGGCATGAGCTTTCAGCTCCATTAGAAGCACTATTCAACCAAAGCCTGGGCATCGGCTTCATCCCAGCTGAATGGAGGTCAGCCACTGTCATTCCTCTACATAAAGGTGGAGTATCCACTGACCCAGGCAATTATAGGCTCATCAGCCTAACTAGCATGATCTGCAAGGCAATGGGGGTCTATATTAGTGCATTGAAAGTTTAATGGTTCGAATCACTAAAGGTCGACCTTTAATGATCGAAACATTAAAATTTCGAATGTTCAGAAAAAATAAATACACCCCCGCTACTTAAATATACCAACTCTGAGATCGAACTACATTGAAGTAAATAGAAATCTCCCCTTACGGAGATTTCTGTTTACCCGTTCGTTCTGCACTTTTACTATTCTCGTGTCGATAATGTCGGATTCAACACTGTCGGCTTTCGAAAATACAGTAGGTAACCAGGCAATGGAGCACATTATCATGGACCTTACAAACAAGGACATTGCCAATCTCCAAATGTTTGACTCCACACAGTTTGTTTTTGTCAAAGGGAGATCATGCCTGTTAAACTTGTTCAACTTCTTCAAAACAGTCACCAAAGCCATGGATGGAGCAAGACAGTGTACACACAGTGCATTTTCTGTCTGTTTTTACTGGCGGGTGTGAGTAAGCACAAAATTATCATTTTGTGAAATCACTCCCCTTCAACTATTTAAATTTATTGACCATCCTACTGTATTCCATAGAAAAACGTGACCAGCCCCTTTCAATCTATCTTGCTGTTTTAAAATAGTGACTCTCCACTAAAACTTACCTTTTTAGACAGGTAAAATTTAAGTTACCTACTTTCACATCTAACTCCTCTAGTGCACAGTGCAGTGTTTAGGGTAAACCATTTTTTTTCATCTTACCTTTAAGCATCTATTGCAAGACCACCAGTTATTGGAGAGCCCACATTCTGCCTCCCAGTAGTCATCTTGGGATTAGTGCTTCTGTTTTCTCCTGATGAGAAAAGGAGTGCAGTTACATTATTTCCTGGAGACTGCTGATCACCAGAAAGCTTAATAACTGCTTTATAGGTGACAGCTTGGAATCTGTGCTTATGTTCTGATCCTGGTGAGAGCAGGAGTGGAGTGCATTGATTCCTGACTTTCTGGTTGGAGAGTGAGCGTCTGTGCTTAACATACCTGACTGGTCTGGTTGCTAGTTGAAGCATCTACCAGAAAAAGGTTACAAGCCTGCAGACCCTTGCATCATCTGGGACAAGACTGTGGATCAGCAAACAGGCCGTGGCCTGCTTCTCTTCTTGGGATTGGTGCTAACATTTTGCTTCTGGTGAGAGAAGAAGCAAAGGAGTATTGTATCCCAACAGAGTGAAGCTGTGCTGAGACCAGCATTAGTAGTAGCCAGGCAGTAGCCATTCATGTGACTCCCCTCTTTTCATCATTCTTGACAGGCTAATTCTTTATTTTCAGTAAGTACTGTTTGATTTCTTCCTAACTTCAGAATATCTCCCCAAATACTTCATCCTTAAATTTTCAGGGTCTACATATTAGTTTCCCCTCAAGTGCTTGGCAGTACTCTGTACAGACTCAGACAACTTGACTGACATTTTTCCTGTAAAAGCACTGTATAAGGAAACAGCTCCAGTACTTAGTAATAATGACCATCCCTCCTGGCATGTCTAAAGGTCAGTTCCGTGTGCTTTCTCCTATTAGCCTGGTGAACCTGGGCATTCTGAGGCAGTGTAGCAACTGCCTTATGTACACAGGGAACCCTCTCCTCTTACCTCCCAACACTCAGACTTGTGACAGATGCATTTATATATCCAAATTGGAAGCCATGCACTTCTCAAGCCAAGACCAAAATAGCTGGTCAAGAGGAGAAGGGCAACACCTGCACCACACCATATGCAACACATAGCCCTCCAGAACACCCACCATCACAGCTCTCGCATAAAAACACAAACCACACATCCACCTTCACGAAGGCTCTCAGTAGAAATCTAACCAAACAACAGAGACTTCCAAGGCAGAAACACATTCAACCACCACAACAAAGCACAAACCACAAGACACACAGCTCACCTACACAGTGTGCCCCTCAACCTAAGCCCCTAAGGCAAAACATCTTGCCCAATACACTAATCATAGGTGACTTGATAATGAGGCACACTGATGTCCCACTCACTAGGTTGAATAAGGAGAAGGTAACAGTCAGCTGTCTATCAGGTGCCAGAATCCAACACATAACACACGCACTCAGGTCACTATACAAGTACAAGTATGACTCTGTCACTATCCATGTGGGTGTGAATGACCTGAGATGCACTTCCCTGGACTACATATAAAGAGACATGGTGGAGCTCTCAGATTATGTATCCCAGGCAGGTATGACCCTAGACCTGAGCAGCATCCTACCATCATCACCCAGAATGATACCGCAGTACAAGCAGAAAATAATTGACTTCAACAATTGGCTAAGTTTCTTGCATCATTCTAAGGGAATCCAGTATCTGTCTGCTTGGGATGACATGATTGACAGACCTCGATGCTTTGCCAGAGATGGCCTGCATCTGTCACCCCTGGGTTTCCAATACTGGCTAAGGTTCTTGCCACCCCTATAGTGCCTTTTTTAGGTGATTTTATTTATTTATTTATTTAGTTTCAATTTGTTTACTGGGATAGTCCAACTGGATATATGTTCATTTTCAGCAGAGGCCCGGGGAGAAAAACTCCACATAGACAAACTTACATAGATTACACAGAAGTTAGCAAACAATTAAAAAAACAAAGTGATTATATACAGTGGGTTAGTAGTGTTCCCTAGTAGGGACTCACAATTGTCATGGACATACAATTAAAAGTAAGAGACATCAGATTGGAAGCAGAGCTTGGAGATGTAGTTACAAGTTAGGATAATTACAGAATATGCTTTTAGTCTATAACTTAAATCAGGGTTGGTACATGGGCATAGCCAATTCACTTTGAGATACTGTTTGAGTTTTTTTTAAGAGACTTTTGGAGGATTGTAGGGTTATCTAGTTTGGCAATGAATTCCTGGTTTTGCCAACGAAGCTGGCAAACAGGGATGCACCAGCAGAGTTATTAGCTTTGTGGGTTTGGACCAGTAGTTTATCAGATGACCGTAGGGATCTTAGGTTGCTATATGGCTTAATAATATTTTTAAGTGAGGGGGTATCCTCGAGGTGGTACAAAATTTTGTGCGCTATTAACAGTTAATTGAATTGAATTAAGCTGGGCAGTTCTAGCTACTCTAGCAGTTTAAGGTTCTAGCAGTAGTGGGTTCTATAGGTGGAGCCAGTGGCAAATATGGCAATATGATTTTAGCTATGGGACAGCTTACCTAGTTTGGATTTGTTGAGGTTTGAGAGTACAGGCGAGGCATATAAAGGAGTTGAGAGTAAGTGTGATCGGGCAATTGCAGTCCTAGCCAGTGGGGGTTAAAAATGTCTTGTTTCTATACAGTGATCCAGCTTCTTATTGATGGTCTGTATGGTTTTGTTGACCTGTAGGTCAAATTTGAGATTATTATCTATGATAACCCCTAGCAGTTTGGTGTGATGATCTGGAGAAATAGTGGTACCATTGTTGGACGTGACAGAGAATGAAAGTGTGGTAGATCTACTAGTGGGGGAGAAGAGTAGAAGATTAGTTTTATTGGGGTTCAGAAGTAGGCGTTGGTTGGAGAGCCAGTTCTCAATAGTGTTAAATGTATTTTGGGTTAAGGTTTGCAGTTCGGATGGGGAGGTGGCCGAGCAGATCAGAGTGGAATTATCTGCATATTGAATGCAGGCGGCTTTAGGGATAGCAGTGTGAAGGTTGTTGATAAAAATAGAGAAGAGTAGTGGACCTAGTATGGACCCTCGAGGGACACCAAGTGTGAGAGGTAGCTGGCTGGAGAATTTGCCCTGCCATAGTACCGCCTGTTTTCTTACCAGTCAGGTAGGACTGGAACCACTGGATAGCAGGCTTGTTGAGGGAAATAGATTTTAGTGAAAGAATGAGAAGATGTGATTTTAGCTCTTTTCAGCGCTTCTGTGGATCCCTAGTGATAGCTGCATTGCTTACTGTACCTATTTCCTTGTTTCACTTGAAAGAAAGTTACTGTTTGTCATTTTTGCATTTAAGTTACCTGTAACACATTGCATTTAAGTTACCTGGCACTTGCTCACTAAAGCAATTATATAAGTCAGCATGAAAAAATTAAAAGCACTACACCCTCACAAACTCCCCTTGAGTACCTTGTTCCCCATTGGCCCTTTTTTCAATTGTAAATGAATTCCCAATACTATTCTAGCATGTCCAAAGGTCAGTTGTCAATCTCCTCTCCGGTCCAACTGGTGAATCTGGGAATCTTGAGGCAATGTTACAACTGCCTCATGTACACAGACAGCCCTCTCCTCCTCCCAACAAACTCCAACACATGTGAGAGATGCAACCATATAGCCAAACTGGAGGCTAAGCTCTCTCAACTTAGTACTGGCGTAACCAGTCAGGAGGAGAAGGAAACCACACTCACTACAATTCCAGTCTCACATAGACCTACCAAGACAGCAAACCAAACACATAAACACACAAAAACATACTTGGTGGCTCTAAATAAAAAATCTGCCTAAGCAGCAGAGACCTACAAAGCAGACACCCAAGCAACCGCTACCCAAAAACAAAACACGTGCAACACATAGCTCACAAAGCCAGTGTGCTGAACAGTCACAGCCCTTAAGGCTAAGCAACACACCTGATACACTTGTAATAGGTGACTCTATCATCAGGCACACTGACGTCCCGCTCACCAGGCTGAACAAGGAGAAGGTCACGGTGAGCTGCCTGTCAGGTGCTAGGATCCGCCACATAACACAAGCACTCAGGTCACTCCAAGGCAAGTACAACTATGACTCAGTCATTGTCCATGCTGGTGTGAATGACCTGAGATGTACCTCCTTGGACTACATGAAAAGAGACACAGAAAAGCTCTCTGAGCATGTAGCCCAGGCTGGTATGACCCTGACCTTGAGTAGCATCTTACCCTCACCAAGAATGATGTCACAATATGAAGACAAGATGATCAATTTCAATGATTGGCTTAAGTATTGGTGTCATTCAAAGGGGATCCAATGCCTGTCAGCCTGGGATGACATGCTCGACAAGCCACAATGTTTTGCTAGGGATGGCTTGCACCTATCACCCCTGGGCTTTCGGATATTGGCAATGGCTCTTGCTACCCCCATACTGCCTTTTTTAGGCAAGGCTCAAAAGACAAACCCACCTCCATAGGTATCACAAGGGATAAGAAACTAAGAGTAGTGCTACTCAACACCAGAAGTCTAAACCTCAAGATGCATGCACTCAAAACTCTCCTTAGCATGGAGAACATCGATATCTGTGCAGTAACAGAAACCTGGTTCAAGGCTCCCGAGAGCACCCCAGCACTACCAGGTTATACCTCATACCATGCTTTTCGGACCCAAAACTTGGACCAAACCACAAAAGGAGGGGGAGTATCAATATTCGTCAAAGATACCCACACCTCCAGGTTGGTGGCACAGCACGAAGCATCAGAGACTATCCATATGCAACTAACAGTGGGTAAAACTGCCTTCCAGTTTATAGCCTGCTACAGACCAACCTCCCAAACCCAGGAATCCCACTCGACCTTCCTGAGAACACTGGAAAATATGAAGGTCTCTCCAAACACCATTATATTGGGCAACTTCAACTACCCAAACATAGACTGGGAGCATTACTCTAGCTCCAACACCCTAGCCCAAAGGTTCCTAGAATTTGTAAACTCAAATGCTATGGAACAACTTGTTACCACTCCCACAACAGGGGAAAACATACTGGACCTGATCATCACCAACATGGGAACTCTAGGCTCCAGACCAGAAGTGTATCTCTCACTGGTAAGATCAGACCATAAACTAATCTCACTGGATATTCACATCCTGACCCCACCCCCTGCCCAGAAAACCACAGTGAAAAACTTCTCTAAAGCAAATTTCACACTCCTCACAACTGAGGTGGAATCCTTCAAAGCCCCCGGGCCTGTGGAAAATATGGCCCAGACTGCAGAATCCTTTATAAACGCATTCTATGAACACCTTCAGGAATGCATGGATCATGCAATCCCAAATAAAACCAAGACCCAATCCTCCAAAGGCAGACATCCTGTCTGGTGGACCCCAGCCATAAACAAACTATACAATAGAAGGAGGAAGCTACTATATGATAGAGCAAAATCCCAAAAAGGGAAGGCATCTCTGATCAGTATTAGCAAAAACTACGGGCACTCATAAAATCGTCTAAGGCCAGCTTCAAGAGAAAAATTGCACAGGACACTAAGGATAATCACAAGGCTTTCTTTAGTTATGTTAGGAACCTGGATGGGAATTCCCAGATATGCTCAGAATTAGTCCAAAATGACAAAAAATACACCAAACCCACAGACATTGCCAACATCCTAGCTGACAGGTTCAGCGCAAACTTCTCCAGCAGATTGCTGCCCCCCTGACATCTCAGATGCTCAGGTAAGAGCTGCCCTCTCCAAAGCAAACAACACAGCAGCAATGGGGCCAGACGGTGTCCTGGGCTGCGTCCTACATGAACTCCAAGAAGAGCTAAACCCAAACATAAAACTACTGTTCAATCTCTGCCTTACTACAGGTTATGTACCCAAAGAGTGGCATACAGCAACATTGGTCGCTCTCCACAAAGGTGGTGCCTCAATGGATCCTGGAAACTATTGCCCCATAAGCCTGACTAGCTTGGTCTGCAAAGCTATGGAAAGGATCATCATGGACCTCATAAATAAAGATATTGGGGACCTACAGATGCTGGATCCTACCCAGTTTGGCTTTGTTAAAGGCAGATCCTGCCTCTTAAACCTGGTCAATTTCTTTGAAACAGTCACCAAGGCCATTGACAAGGGGAAGGTGGTTCACACAGCCTACCTGGACCTCACAAAAGCCTCCGATACAATACCCCACTCGGGCATTATAGATAAGTTCACCAGCTTAAATATAAACCCCTATGTCACTAGATGGGTTGCAAACTGGCTCAAGGACAGAACCCACATGGTTAGAATTGCTGGAGCCATGTCAGACTCCAAACCAGTTACAAGTGGCATCCCACAAGGCTCAGTCCTGGGACCTCTCTTGTTCGGTATATATTTCTCGGAGGTACAGGCCAACACGGAAGGACTGTGGCTGACCAAGTTCACAGATGACTGCAAACTAGGCGCCATAATCGACTCTCCAGCCAACACAAGCATCCTCCAAAAGGGCCTCATAGAAACAGACAACTGGTGCCAGAGCCATGGCCTTAAGCTAAGTGCCAAAAAGTGTATAGTCATCCCCTTTGGCAAAAACAAAGTGCCCGCAAATTACCACATAAGTAGTAATCCATTAAGTATGGAAGAAGTAATTAGGGACCTGGGGACCCAAGTTGATAGCAATCTCTCATTTGACAACCACGTGGCCAAAGTGGTTAGAAAAACATTTTATATAGCCCACCTAATCATGAAGGGATTCACATTTAGATCAGGGGAGGTCATCATGCCTCTTTACTCATCCCTCATCAGGCCCATAATTGAGTACAATGCCCCTTTTGGGGTGTACCTTACCAGACACCTGCAGCAACTGGAAAGACCCCAAAAGTACCTCACCAAGAGGATCAAAGGGCTCAAACAGATGCCATATGCTGCCCAGTTAAAGAAACTCCAGCTCTACTCAGTGGCATACTGCCTGCTCAGAGGCGATCTGTGCCTGACGTATAAAGCCATGTCCAACCCGGAATTAATGGACATGCTGCACCTCAGAAAATCCAAATCCCATCAAGCTACACGCTCGAGAGGCTTGAACCTCAGCACTGAAATAAATAGGACATGCTGGAGGGACAGATTCATAACCCAGAGGCTCCCTTCACTCTGGAATAAAATCCTAGTCCAGGTTAGGCAGAGTCCCTCATTGACTCTCTTCAAGAGGAATCTTGATGAGTAGATGGGGGATCGTAGGTTTATCCCGGGTATCACTTCTGTGTCACTGTTAGACAGAGGCACAGTATACTAACCTCGAAAAAGGGCATAGCAAAATTAATTTAAAATGGGTGGTGAAAGCCAAACACACTCTGGCTAGGATTATAAATGCCCTAGGGCAGATAGCCTAGTATGAATCTATGAACCTATGAACCTATGTGATGTTCCAAAGACCAAATTACCACTGTAACAGCTATAAACAAATGCAATCTGAGGGTCATGCAGCTCATCACTAGAAGTCTAAATCTCAAGATGCACTTGCTTGAAGCACTCCTCAAAATGGAGATCATTGACATTTGTGCTGTAACTGAGACCTGGTTTAAAGCAGCAGAAAGCACCCCTGCACTATCAGGCTATAACTCATTCCACACCTTTCAGCCCCAGAACATGGACCAAAGCTCCAAAGGCGGTGGTGTCTCCATATTCATAAAGGATATGCACACCTCCAGACTAGTAGCCCAGCATAACACATCTGAGATACTTCAGGTACAACCAACATTGGGTACGATGGCAATTCAGGTCGTAGCCTGCTATAGGTCCCCAACCATGTCCCAAGACTCTCACTCCACACTTCTAAGCACCCTGGAAACTATTAGGGTCCAACCCAACACTCTCATACTCGGTGACTTCAACTACCCGTCCATCAACTGCGAAAACTACACATGCACCAATACACTGGCCCAATGCTTCCTGGAATTCATCAATTCCAATGCCTTGGACCAGTTAATTCTTACCCCCACTAGAGGAAGCAACATCCTTGACCTGGCTATTAATAACATGGGCACCCATTGCTCTACACCAATAGTCAATTCCTCCCTGGTTAGATCCAACCGCAAACTCATCACCTTGGAAATCCACATCTCACCCACACCCCTGCAAAGGTAACCACCATGAAAAACTTCTCCAAAGCTGACTTTGGGCTCATAAAAACAGAGGTGGCTAAATTCACGGCACCCATGTCAATGGAAAATAGATGCATGACTGCTGACTCATACACCAATGCACTGTACGAACACGTACATAAATGCATGGAGCTAGCCATACCCAACAGAAACAAGGTGCTCTCCTCCAAAACAAGAAATCCAGTCTGATGGTCCCCTAGGGTGGGAGGATGGCAGAATGGTTAAGGTGTTTACCTTGCAGACACAAGGTGCAGGGTTTGATTCTCACATGGGGTAATTGGCTAGGCTTAAAATGGCCTACAAGGGCAATTAGCCTAGTACTAATCTATGAACCTATGAACCTATGCCATTAATAAACTCTATAATAGAAGGAAGAAACTGTTGCAGAAAAAGGTAAAGTCCCAAGACTGGAAAAACTCCCTTATTAGCCTCAACAAAAAGTTGAAATCCCTCATCAAAACTTCTAAAGCCAGCTATGAAGGTAGAATTGCAGCAGACACTAAAAACAACCACAAAGCCTTCTATAGTTATACCAAGAATCTCCATGGTAATAATCAGGTTTGCTCTGAGTTTCCGCCCAATGGTACCTCCTATACTGAGCTAACAGATATTACCAACATACTGGCCGACAGAGTCAGTGCAAACTTTACCCCTCTCTCCCCCCTAAAGGACCAATCACTATATCGCAGGAATGCCAGGCACCCAGCATTACTGCAGCACATGTTAAAGCTGCATTGTCCAAGGCTAAGAATACAGCTTCCATGGGACCCAGCAATATCCCTGGATGTGTTCTACATGAACTACAAAGTGAATTGGCACCACATCTGTGTGTCCTGTTCAATCACAGCCTCACCTCAGGCTTTGTCCTTACCAAATGGTGCACTGCTACAGTCATCCCTCTCCATAAAGGGGGAGTGATTACAGACCCTGAGAATTATCACCCTATTAGCCTGATGAGTCTGGTATTTAAGGGTATGGTGCACATCATCATGGACCTAATTAACAAGGATATTGGGAATCTCCAAACTCTAGATCTCACACAACTTGGTTTTGTGAAAGGTAGATCATGCCTGCTCAACCTGGTTGACTTCTTTGAGTCAGTCACCAGAGCTGTGAATGAGGGCAAGACAGTTCATACAGTCTACCTCCATCTGTCCAAGGTGTTTGATACCATTCCCCACTCAGGAATTATTGATAAACTCACCAAACTAGGCATCAACCCCTACATCACTAGGTGGGTTGCAAATTTGCTCACAGATAGAACCCACAGTGTGAAAGTAGCGGACTCCAAGTCAGACTGCCGAGCAGTTACGAGTGGAGTCCCACCTGACATTAGTCCCCAATACCTCTGTCAAGTACAGCCACTGGAGTGATCCCCGGGGTGAACTTTCTATTTCCCATCCACTCATCAAGATTTCTCTTGAAGAGGGCCAGTGAGGTGCTCTGAATGACATGTAAGGGAAGTCTATTTCAGAGCATGGGCAGTCTCTGGGTTATGAACCTGTCACTCCAACATGTTCTGTTGATTATGGTAATGAGGTTGAGGTCTCTGAAGCATGTGGTGTGGAGGGACTGGGATTTCTTTAGATGTAGCATTTCTAAGAGAGCTGAGTCAGACATGGCTTTGTAAGTCAAGCAGAAATCACCTCTTAGTAGACAATATCAGACAGAGAATAGCTGGAATTTTTTGAGTCTGTCCATGTAGGACATGTGTTTAAGGCCTAGGATCCTCTTCATGAGGTACTTTTGTGGCCTTTCCAGCTGTTGCATGTCTAGTGAGGTGCATGCCAAATGTGGCATTATACTCGATGATTGGTCTAATGAGGGAAGAGTAGAGAGAGATGATGACCTCTTTCTTTCTGGATGCAAAACCCTTGGTAATGAGATGTGCCACATAGAAGGATTTTCTGACCACAGTGGCAATGTGGTGGTCGAAGGAGAGGTTGCCGTCAACCTGTGTCCCCAGATTTCTTATAATGCCTTCAGTGTTCAGTGGGCTCCCATCGATGTGGTAATTAGTGGGGAACTGAGTTTTTCCCAAAGGGGATGATGACGCATTTTTTGGCATTAAGCTTAAAGCCATGGTTTTGACACCAGTCATTGGTCTCAGTGTGGCCTTTCTGTAGGATGTCTACATCACTTGGGGAGTTAATAATTTATTTATTTATTTTACATTTGTTGACCAGAATAGTCTGACTGGATGCATGTCCATTTTCAGAGGAGGCCCGGGGAGAAAAGCTCCAAAGGAAAGCAGATACAGCATTACATAATACCAGCATTACATATTACAAACAGACTATTTACAGAGATTATATAAGTAAGCAAGTTAAACAAGTTCCACAGGTTAGACTTAATCCTGAGCGCAAGTCAGGATTAAATTAAATTACACAGTAAACTGGTTAACAGATTTTTACACATTCTAGAGAGTTAGCCAGGCTTGATACATTGACATAGCCAGTTAAGAGATAAATGTTGTTTGAGTCTAGTTTTAAATTGATCTAAGGTGGAAAGTAAGGTAATATCAGCTGGAAGAGAGTTCCAGGATCTACTTACAGAGTTTGCAAAGAGAGAGTCACCGGCTGTGTTATTAATTTTGCTAGTCTGAATTAGTAGTTTGTTAGAGGATCGAAGCAGTCTAGGATTGTTATAGGGGGTGATAATATTTTTAAGTGCAGGCTCCCCACTTGCAGTTGTCTGCAAATTTGGTCAGCCAGAGTCTGTCTGTGTTGGCCTGGACTTCTGAGAAGTAGATGCCAAACAGGAGAGGACTTAGGACTGATCCCTGTGGGACTCCACTTGTGGTCGGCAGTCTGACTTGGAGTCCACTACTTTCACACTGTGGGTTCTATCTGTGAGCCAGTTTGTAACCCACCTAGTGATATAGGGGTTGATACCTAGTTTGGTGAGTTTATCAATAATTCCTGAGTGAGGAATGGTGTCAAAGCCCTTGGCCAGATCAAGGTAGGCTGTATAAACTGCCTTGCCCTCATCCACAGCTCTGGTGACTGACTCAGAGAAGTCAACCAGGTTGAGCAGGCATGATCTACGTTTCACAAAACCAAACTACATGGGATCTAGAGTTTGGAGATTCCCTATATCCTGGTTAATTAGGTCCATGATGATGTGCTCCACACCCTTAAATATCAGACTCGTCAGGCTAATGGGGTGATAATTCCCAGGGTCCGTAGTCGTTCCCCCTTTATGGAGAGGGATGAATGTAGCCGTGCACCATTCTGTAGGAACAAATTTATTTTTATTCATTTTATTTTATTTTACATTTGTTGACAGGGATAGTCCGACTGGATACATGTCCATTTTCAGAGAAGGCCCATGGAGAAAAGTTCCAAACTTACAAACAGATAAAGACAAGCAAGTTACAGTGTATGTACAAACATATAGTATCAACATACAAGTTACAGTCTCACATTTTAAGCCTATGAAGAATACATTTTATAATCAGAAATATATACATATATGTTATAGTTTCTCTTATCAAACCTGCAGCTTATATACAGAGTATCTGCACACGTTACAGTTTCTATTTCAAACCTTTTAGTATAGGAGGTTAGTCACTATTAATAAAAATAGCAGGGATATGGTAGTAGATGAGGTGAGGCTGTGATTGAACAGAGCGCACAGATGTGGTGCCAGTTCACTTTATAGTTCATGTAGAACACATCCAGGGTTACTCAAAGCAAACTTGGTAACAACAAATCCAACCATGGAAAACTTGAGCAGTCCAAACACTGGAACTTAACGCTGTTTTAGAAAATCTGACAAGTTTATTGCACCAAAACAGTACACTAATACACTGAAAGAAGTTAACCTAGGTTTCGTCCTACATTCACGGACTTCATCTGAACAAGTAAGCCCAAACTCCCACTCCCTTTAAAAATACCTATGAATTAAACAATAATTCAATTACATCATTGGTATCCATAACAACATTAAAAAGACATGCTCCTTAAAAATGTTTTCAACCAGAACCATGTTTTTAACTATAAAATTCAAATACTTATTGTAACAATTATATTTCACACAAATTTCATATCATCTAAAACGAACTGTATATTTAGTTGGTCAACAAAGGGAATTTTAAAATAATAGTTATATTAATATATAAAAGCATGCTTAACATTCAAAATAATGTTTAAAAATATTAAAAATGATTAAATAAATCTTTTAAAAATAAACCTTTTAAAACTTAATCAAAGTTAATTATACTACAAGGGACCAGGTCTATACATGAACTTTATCCTAAAATATGTTTTAACTTTAACAAAGGGGAGATACTAATACTGTCATTAATGCCCGGATAGGTGGTGGCATCTAATCTTATTTGCCACTTCGTTTCACTAATGTCCAAATGGACATCCAATACACATCCTTGAGCATCCTTAATAATTTTATAGACTGACAATTCCCATTCAAAAACCAGATTTTGTTCCTATTAATGTTCTTAAGAGTGTGACAATTCCCTTCAAAAATGTGCGCACATTGTGAGCAGCACCCACATTTTTTAGTCCCTTTATTATTCTTGTGTTTATTTAGGCTTTGCCTACCGGATTTGAACTCAATAATATTCCAATTATTGTCAATGATATCTTTAACCTCACCTACATTTTTGCCATATTTCAAAATAAAAGATTTTGTGAAGTGTCCGTCCTTTTTAGCCAATGAAATATGGCAAAAATGTAGGTGCGCACATTTTTGAAGGGAATTGTCACACTCTTAAGAACATTAATAGGAACAAAATCTGGTTTTTGAATGGGAATTGTCAGTCTAGACATTTGGTTTATTTAGCCATGTGTTGCTCATGTCCCTGTTTCTATGTCGGAAAAACCGACAGACAGTTTAAAAATAGGATTTATGATCACCTATATTGTATAAAAAAACAGGACAAGAACAATGCTTTGTCTCGTCATATTTTGAACAATAACACCTGTGAGAAATTTAAGTTTGCAATTTTGGATATGGTTCAGGGTAATCCTAGGGGGGGTGATATTAAAAGACTGGTGGGTGAGAAGGAAATTAGATGGCAATTGAAGCTCAATGCTTCATGCTATCCAGGTTTAAATGAAGTGATTCCTACAAAACCACTATTAAAGTAGGCTTAGTAACAATTTTTTTGTGATTATAGAAGTGTATAACAACAATTGGGTCACAGGTGGACAACATTTATATCCTCATAGAATGTATTTGCTTATGTACATTCATTTTTTATTGTACCATGTACACGTATTATTAGCATTTTTAATAACATTTGCAAGTGTCTTGTAGTGGGGGTGGGGGATGTTTTGTGTGTACAACGGTTTATCATGATATTTGTGATCGACTAGGCACTGGGTTTCTTTTGCTTTATTACTTTTTTATTATTTTTTATTATTGTAGTTTTAGTTTATAATTGTTGTAGTAATTTACATACATTTTTGAGATGTTCGTATTCATTAAGTTTTGTAAATTGCATTTACAATAATATGACATTTTAGGTTCTACTTGGAACTATCGCTTTAAATTTAGACCTGATTAGGTTGAATGTATTTAACCTGGCAGATGGTTTTGGCGTTTTTTTTACTATTTAAAGCTTTGTTCATGACATTTTTAACTGTTCTGATGAAGTGTAAGGTTTTACACGAAAGCGCTTAACAATCGTGTTAAGTTTGTTTATGGTTGGAAAATAAATCTGTTTTTAAAAGTAATTTGTGGATCGTGGTTCCATCCTTGGGTTTTTGGTGTTTCGTGTTGGATTTTGTTGAACCTGTGGATATTCTGTTACATTCCTCCAGTATTGTGATTGGTCCTTTAGATGGGAAGAGATGGGTAAAATTGGCACTGAATCTGCTGCCCTTGTTTATGTCACTCTCCAAAGACTTCCTCGGCACACCTCTTCTCAGTATTTATAACCTCTGCTTAACTCACAATAGAGTGCTAGATTTTTGCAAAACTGATCCATTTAAATCCCTTCCCAAACAGCCTCAGCCAGAAAATGTCTCCCACTTGCACCCTATCTCCATCCTCCCTACACTTGCGAAATGCTTGAAAACCTAATCTACAGCAAACTGTCTACTTACATCCAGCAGTACCACCTCCTCATAGTTAAACAGCATGGATTCTGGGCTGGACAGAGCACAATGGCGGCATTATGATTACTTACAGATGAGATCCTTCTCAACATAAATAAAGGAAACCTTTCAGGAGCTCTCTTCATTGACCATATCAAAGCTTTTGATCTTATTGACCAGTAACTGGTCCTTCACTCCCTTCAACAAATTGGGGTTAGTCCCAACAATATCACCTGGTTCCAATATTTCTTAACAAATAGGTGTTTTAGAGTCACAATAGGCTCATCTCTGTCACATTCAGCACCCCTTACCAGACGAGTGTCCCAGGGATCCATACTCACCCCACTATTCTTTCCAGTATTAACAAACTACTCTCCAACCTGCCTATCACTCTTTATGCAGATCACATGGCTGTCCTTTGATCCAGTCCCTCACATTCAGTTATTCAAACCCAATCAGACATCCACTCCCTTAATTCATGGATAAGCAAACATAAGCTACTCTTAAACCCCTCCAAGACAAAATAAACTGATATAAGGAACCTCACAAAAGCTGAAAAAAAATCCTAAAACTCCCAGCATCACAGATCTCAATGGTTCCCCAGAAGAAACAACCGCATCCCTTAAATACTTAGGTTTATGGATAAACCAGTCACTTAACTTCCAAAGCCACACCAAAAACACGAGGAAAAAGATCAGTTATCATATTGTGGTCCTGAAAACATTCCCTTTCTCTCCAGATCAGCTACAGGTGCAATTTGCAAAAGTTCCTTCCCCGATCAACTTGAATATAGGTTCCCCATTATAACCAGAGCCTCTAAAATCCTTATCTGCTCTACAGTCCACTGAAAACAAAATCTGCTGATTCATTTCCAATCCCCCTTTCCTCAGGAATAACGCTGTACTACCTTCTTCAAAGCCCAATGGCTGCCAGTCTCTTACAATGTTCAGCTGCTCCTCGGGTCTCTTCTTTACAAACTACTTCAACCAAATACCTTCCCACCTCTTGCAGCCAAACTCCATAGTAAAATTACTCCCATAACCTCTATAACCTCTTCCAATTAACTCCCTCACTCAAGACCATTCAAATTAATACACATTTGTATTTCTACTCTGTTAAAATAATTGCATATAGTTTCAGTTGTGTACATGATTCTATACCTTCTGTGATAACTCCCTGTTTGTGAATTTGTTCTGTTTTATTTTTTTGTGAATTGCTTCATCCAGGCTGTGCCTCAAAATGGTCTATTGTGATCAGTGCACTACCCCAGTAAGCAAATAAACTAACCAACAAATTAACTGACTAAATACATAAGTGCATACAAAAATATATGTTTTGCACTTTTATCTCTATTATGTGGTCTCACTTCACTAACACACTTTATCTCCTCAATACAAAAACCTTTATCATAGGATTCCTATGAATTTGAAGACTATGTTAGGCTGGTGGTGATGTATATCTGGCCAATAACCACTACCGGATGTTGCTTCCTTACTCAAGGAGGGAGAGGTCAGCCGCTGCACAGATGCATTTCACGGCAACTACCAGTCATCTTGGAACCTATTGTGTTCGCCTGCAGACATGGAGGGGATTCTGTAGCATGTTACAACAAACGTCATCAGTATATTCCTTACATAACAGACACACCGTACCATAAGGTCTCTGACTCCTATACCTTATCTTGTCTTCCAATTAATAATTAATACAAAATCCCTCCCCTATAACAAACCTCATCAGTGAACTTCCTATATGCCCAGCACTACAAGCCATGAGGATATAGCCACCCACACTTTATCTCCTCCCCTAATTAATAATTAATAATTAATATAAACCCCTCCCTTAGAGCAAATGCCACATCCCAACTCTTGCAATAATGTTTCCCTCCTCTAGGTTGTACATAAATCAGCAACTCTGTATAAATGCATAAACTGAATTCTAACTTGCATTCATTTCTCATGCCAACAATATTCTAATTTTAGCAACTCTTAAAATGCTTTACAAATTACAATAATACAATTACTAAACTATTTCACTACCTTTCTGAATTTTCTGTCCTCTCTCACCTTTAGTAGTGCTGTAACCTGCATGCTTACTTTCCTTAGTTGAATAACATTCTAGCTGTACGGCAAAATACTTTACTGCTTCCATCCTTTCTCTAATTGTTTTTTTCTGACTTTCAGCTACACACTGTGCTGCTGGGAAAACCTACTCTGTTCATCATCATTACGCTGAGGCTCATACCATTCCCCTGACCTGTCCCCAAATCCTACCCATCCCCACAATATCTACATTTATACTTTTCCCTATTGATCAAATATAACTCATAACCTTTGGCCCTACCCACTAATGTTACAGTACTTCCCCCTAAAATATCCTAAATCACCTCCTAAATAGTTAAGTAGCATCAATTCATATTTCTCCTTCTCTCTTTACCTGCATAAACTTACATATCCTCACCATTTTATTTGGGCTTCCTTCAATGTACCTACATATCTGATCTAATAAAATATATTGCTAATGCATCCAGTATAGACAAACCCAAAAAACAAAAACATATTAGGAATAAATGCCACTCAAGTGATCTAACCATTCTGTACGTGTCTCAAGCGACTCTGCCCACTCCTATATCTATTCCGACACCCCTATTGCATCCACTCAGACTACTGCCAACTGATGTTATACTTATCCATATTATGTAACTTATCTTTCTTCTCTCCATTTTCCATCTAACATGCTATCAACCACCTCTGTCTGTGTACTACGTACCCAGCCCTGACTCTAACAACTCTAATACCCCCCTTCACACTGTAATTATATCCATTTAATTGTATAACTCCTCAGTACCTTGTGCATTTCATATACTCAGTCCTAAAGCAGGAAAAAGCGTACCACAAACCTGGTATAAAAATAAAATATTATCTCAAAAAAATGAATCCCCAAAGACTTCCTCCCTACATCACTAACATATAGCAGAGACATTCACCCAAACCCTGGCCCAGTTCCAAGCCAAACCTGAAAGACTACCTCCCCAGCCACCTGTACCCCATTAACAACAATTGATCAATTCACAAGCAAAGGGTTAAAACTTATCAATATTAACTTTTTTATCACAGCATACCCCAGACATACTTGTAACCACAGAACCTTGGTTAAAACCCTCCATCAAAGACACAGAAATCCGGGTCTATATTATATAGTCAAAGTTTCAAAACTTTGAACCTCACATGGGTGAACTTACCTTACCGCTCTGAGCAGGGGGGCAAGCCCCCCCTGCACCCCCCACACCCCCCTACTTAAATATACCAACTCCAAGAATGCACTTCAGTGCAGAAAGGGAAAATTTCCCATTCTGTGCATGAAAAGCTGTTGACTTTCACCTTCGACCTTTCCAACGTTTGAGCATATGATGTCGACCATCTATGATTCGAACATCGGAACGGTCACTCATCTAATATAGACCCAGAAATGCTTCTACTAGGACAGACCATACTTAGAGTAGATCATACATATAAAACATAGGATGTGCAGCTATGCTAGCCAGTTAGACATTTCTCTATATAATCAGAACAAGACCCACTTCAATCCAGCAGAAACTCTCATGGCCTTCCTTAAACACAAATGCTATAAAAGTGTCTGCATTGTTGAAGTACATACTCCATCTGGACATAATATTCCAGTACTGAGGACATTCTACCATGGTTAGCCAGTGATATATCACATGAAACAATTGTTCTAGGAAACTTCAATATAGATTGGCTCCAGATAACAGCCCAACTTCCACAAGAAAATCTCTTTGACTTTAAACAACTGATAAGTACCCCGACAAGATACAACAAACTTTAAAATAGGGCAACAATACTAGACTGGACTTCATACCCCAGTACTACCTCCTCCACAGGCAGGTGTCCTGACATCCTAAATGACCATTTACAAACCTTCTCCCACAGAATCCAAAGACACGCTCTGAAATAGCACCGATACATATTTGTGCATAATCGAAGTTCACTGAAGTTTAATGAAGAAACATTCCACTTAACCCACAAGTCTCATAACTGCTCCTTCCTAAAAACTATACCATGAATGCATATCATGATATGGTTCTTCATTACTACATTTAATTAGGCCATCATATTTTATACATATCCTTTAAGCGACATTTTTTGTGTGTACATATATTTTAAATTTTTTGCTATGTTTCTTGTTTAATATTTTGTATCTGAAAGTTGATATATGGTTTTTGTTCATTGATATATTTAGTGGAATGTAATCTTTATTTATATTGAGTCAATAGTGGACTTTAACAAGGATGTAGTTTTAACTATAGCCCACTGTTTTTGTTTTTGTGATGAACGAATTTATATTTTTATATATATATGTATAAACTTATCTATAGTTTATGCTTAATGAAGTTTATTGACTTTAATGAAGAAAATGTATTTAATATTTAATTATGCGTTTTTTAGATCTGAATTGACACTTTGAGCTGCATGTACTGTCGGCTTGACAGTTACGATCTTCAGCATACATAATAGACTTCTGATGTTTCTGAAGTCAAAGGGTGTATTTTTTAAGACACAAAGCTATATGGTTGAGCCGTAAATAATTATCAGCTTGAGAGTTGTGATTCTTAACATATATATAGAGCTCATGGTATATGTACGCTAAAATGATAATAGTTTGTTGAGTGTCTTATGCGTTTAAATCAGTACAACTTTTTGTAAGTAAATTAATTGAATAATTGATTAATTTTCCCGCCTTGCCATTGGCAAGGAATATATAAGGGGCTTGTATTTTATGCATTTTTATTGTCTGATGAAGCGTGGGATGACCCACGCGAAAGCGCTTACATTTCTGGTTGAAATAAAGAACCTCTTCATCATTTTACTTGGTTGAACGTTTCCATTTTTTGGACTCATCGTGGTTTAGTAATCCTTCTATCTTCCATATATTAAAAACTATACCAGTAAATGAAGCTTTGATAAAATTCAATAATACTTTTTTGCAATAATAAATTCATATGGCGCACTAAGGAAAAAACAGTTAAAGTAAACTCTGCACCCTGGCTATCACATAAAACTAGAGAGTTAATGAGACTAAGAGGATAATGGATGGAAAACACAGCTAAGTTCAACAAAAAAGCATGAAAATCTACACCTGTTAATGAATCTTAGGAACAACACTAAGCAAAGCATAAAATGAACCAAAAACATTACGGTATTATGGATACTGAATCTTAGGAACAACACTAAGCAAAGCATAAAATGAACCAAAAACATTACGGTATTATGGATAATGAATCTTAGGAACAACACTAAGCAAAGAATAAAATGAACCAAAAACATTACGGTATTATGGATAATGAATCTTAGGAACAACACTAAGCAAAGCATAAAATGAACCAAAAACATTACGGTATTATGGATAATGAATCTTAGGAACAACACTAAGCAACGCATAAAATGAACCAAAAACATTACGGTATTATGGATAATGAATCTTAGGAACAACACTAAGCAACGCATAAAATGTACCAAAAACATTACGGTATTATGGATAATGAATCTTAGGAACAACACTAAGCAAAGCATAAAATGAACCAAAAACATTACGGTATTATGGATAATGAATCTTAGGAACAACACTAAGCAACGCATAAAATGAACCAAAAACATTACGGTATTATGGATAATGAATCTTAGGAACAACACTAAGCAAAGCATAAAATGAACCAAAAACATTACGGTATTATGGATAATGAATCTTAGGAACAACACTAAGCAAAGCATAAAATGAACCAAAAACATTACGGTATTAAGGATAATGAATCTTAGGAACAACACTAAGACATGCATCTGGAGCGTTTCTCCCCGGGCCTCCGCTGAAAACAGGCTCTGTGGAACCTAGTCGGACATTCCCGGTCAACAAATGTTAAATAAATAAATTAAATAAATAAATAAATAAGCAAAGCATAAAATGAACCAAAAACATTACGGTATTATGGATAATGAATCTTAGGAACAACACTAAGCAAAGAATAAAATGAACCAAAAACATTACGGTATTATGGATAATGAATCTTAGGAACAACACTAAGCAAAGCATAAAATGAACCAAAAACATTACGGTATTATGGATAATGAATCTTAGGATCAACACTAAGCAAAGCATAAAATGAACCGAAAACATTACGGTATTATGGATAATGAATCTTACGAACAACACTAAGCAAAGCATAAAATGAACCAAAAACATTACAGTATTGTGGATAATGAATCTTAGGAACAACACTAAGCAAAGCATAAAATGAACCAAAAACATTACGGAATTATGGAACATGTTCATCAAAACAATACAAAACTGTTCTAGACATCCATCAATAAGCGAATAAAGCCAGGCTGAAATTCTCAACCTATCCCATCTCCTGATCCCCCCACCCCCACAATAATAGTAGAGAACTATGCTAAACTCCTCAATAATAGTAGAGAACTATGCAAAAATCCGGCACAATCAAAAATGCTGTACGTTTTGTAGAATCCAGCTGATATAATGCACATGTCTCTCCAAAAACCAGGCTCCACCCTACCAGTAAAAAATTACTCCTCAGACTGAAAACTACTATCTTTGTCATGGATAATCCGCTGCCTGAATATTTAAAACCTGCTGCTCATACTATTGCCTACCCTATAACCATATTAATAAATAAATCGATCAAAGAATGTTAGTAACCCTCTATATGGAAAAGGCATATGCAGTGCCACTTCACAAAGGTACCAATGTACTTTATTTTTATTTTAGCATTTGTTTACCAGGAAAGTTCGCCTTGGAAAGAGCCAATTTTCAGCAAAGGCCTGAGGAGAAACTTTCCAGACACATGTCTTTGTAGCATGGGGGAAAACCAGAATACCCAGAGGAAACCCACACAAACACAGGGAGGACATGCAGACTCCACAGAGAAGGCACCCCAGCCAAGAGTTGAACAAGAGAATCTCTTGCTGTGAGGCAACAAAGCAAACCGCTGCACCACTGCACTGTCCAATTAAACAGCTCTTCTAACTTTAGGCCAATGACTATCCAGATACTGGGCTGCCTTAGTGCAAACAGCCATTTTTGTCCTACAAAACACGTCTCTCATTGTAAACACAGCATTACAGTCATTTTAGAATTTACCGTTAATGCTAGCAGAAACCCTGGCAACCTGTTATCGTCACTATTTCTTGACTTATCCAAGGCATTTCACATAGTATCATATCAACTTCGGCTACAGCTAGATCTCTCTCTCTCTCTCTCTCTCACTCACTTTCCTGTTTTAAAAGTTATTTATCAGGCAGACATCAAGCTGTCAAGTAACAAACTGTAAATAATTCCTTCCTGCCAGTCAAAGCAGGTGTACCACAAGTATCCATTCTTGAACCTTTATCATTTAATGTCTTCATAAACTATCTCCACTCAATAGCTAAATATGCTAGTTTAATGCAGCACACGGACAACTCCACATTACTGTTCTCTGTGCCTACCTTGCAAAGATTACAAGACCTGACTCAAGAAGCTTTCTTCCTTGTCAAAACTTGGTTATACAATTTAAAACTTCTACTTCACCCCCAAAATTAAGTTATTCCTCTTTACTCCCAAACACATTCCTCAATCAAAGACCACTTCAGATTTACATCAGCCAATAACACAATGATTAAACTGATTTTCCACAGCAAAATCTTAGGTTTGACTATAGATGACAAATTAACATTCGACCCACACTTTCAAATAGCAAAGTACAAACCAAAAGCTTGATTGCCATATGGGGCAAAACCATACCTTACAGACAAAGGCATGACGACAGTCCTAATGACCTTTTTACCACCTACATTATTATATGCCTCTCAATTTTCACTAGCCTAACAGTACTCCAAAGAACTAAACTCCAGCAGTGCTATTACAAAGTCACAAAATAGGCTTCAGACTTACCATACAGTATCTACCACTGCCTACCACTCAAAACCCTAAATAGAATCGAACTACCCAGCAGCCTTCACCAATCTCAACTTTTAATTGTCCATAACTTAGTACACATGCCCCCTCTGAAGACCATATACAGCATTATAATCCAATCAGGAAACTGAGATCTCAAGAAAAATACTTACTGACTGTAGCTAAATCCCAAAACAAAGCTGGCGATGCACAATACAGCACTTATGTCTCTAAGCTATGCAATCAATTTCCATTGTCCTCAACCAAATTAACAATCCCACAACCATTTAAGAAGAGCTAAAAAAAAACAGCTCAGACAGCCCTGCAGCTGTCAATACTCTTCACCGGGATGAACTGAACCCTAAATGTCTCTAAATAGCAAACACATTTACATAGAAATCCATCAGGTTCATGCATCTTAGAAAGAAATGCATGTGCATAGATATGTTTGTTTAACACAAGTGGAATTGCAGAAATGTGTGTATGTAAATTTATTTATTTATTTTATTTTACATTTGTTGACCGGGATAGTCCGACTGGTTACATGTCCATTTTTAGGGGAGGCCCAGAGAGAAATGCTCCAGACATACAAACAGCAAAAAACATGTATTAAACAAGCAAAGTACTGTTACAAATATAAATATATGTCTTTAGAAAGTAAATAATTTCTTTAGAACAATCAGCATTAGCCACCTTGTTAACTCTTCTGCACAATTCTTCACTGGTTTACTATCAAAATTGAGAAAGGCAAAAGAATTTCTGTTCACAATTTCGAAGTAAATCATCAAAAATGGAATCATAACCGCATTACAATGTTGGCTCAGCTAACTGACTCAGCAGAGTCGACATTGTCTTCGAAAACATCAAGTGTTATCCATATAGGAACTCATGTAAATGAAATTCCTATACAACATATCACGTTTTTGCAAGGGGGTCAAGCCCACCCCCCCTGCACCACCCCCCTGTGGGGGGTTGCACCCCCACACCCCCTTGTGCCACCCATGCACTGCCCCAGTAACCAAGCAGCCTCAATCCTCACCAGTAGCACCAGTGAGGGGCGTCCACATTAGGAAGATAACAAGTACACACACACAGTAAAGTACAATTTCCCTTAAGATCACACAGAGATCACAATCAGTCTAGGCCTGGTTTCTCCCTTTCTCACCAGATCGCCAAAAAGACCCCCCACTGGCACAGCTATAGGGTTCTGATCTCAGTCAAGTGGTCAAGTCAAAGCCTCCAGCGCCCTCTGTGTCTAACCAGTGCTTTGCATCCCTGCCCAAGTAGCTGACATGCACAAACACTTTGAGGTTTGAGTTATATACAAACACACAGACACTCCTGTGTAAGACTGGCACAAGGAGTGGTTGTGGCCCAGAAATTGTAGTTATTGGCCGTTTGGGCAGTTTTTCCATCTCTCTCAACTTTCTGATTTAAAAGCCTGCATTTGCACTTTTTCCCCTTTCCTGTAACTAGTTTAGACCAGATACAGATTCTTAGTTTTAGCACTTGAATTTGCTTATTCATGCTCAGCACTTGTTCAGAACTTGTAAGCACTAAATAACCTACTAATTACTACAGCACTCAATCTTCCTCATTACCTAGAGGAAAATAGTTTTGGTACTTACTTTCCTTACTTGCTTAGAGAGAAACAGCTCTTGTACTCACTTTTCTCACTTATCTAAAGGAAAACAGTTTTTTATTCAGGCATGTCCAAGGGTCAGCTCCCAGTGTTCTCTCCTGTCTATCTGATGAATCTGGGCATCTTGGGGCAATGTAGAAATTGCCTCATGTGCACAGACAACCCTCACCTCCTACCACCCAACACTACAACCTGTGAGAGATGCACTTATGTAGCCAAACTGGAGGTAAAGCTCTCTCCAACCAAGACTGAACTTGACAGTCAAGAGGAGAAGGTAAACATTTGCACCACACCACACTCATCACATAGTCTTACTAAATCTACACCACCAGAATCTACACATAGAAACAAAAAAACATTTGTGGAGGCTCTCAATAACAATCTGTCTAAGCAACAGAGACCTCCAAAGCAGAAACACAAGCAACCTCCATCCCCCAACACAACCCAAATGATACATAGCCCGCAGACTTAGTGTGCCACTCAACCACAGCCCATAAGGCAAAACAAGATACCCAACACACTAGTCATAGGTGACTCGATAGTCAGGCACACTGATGTCCCACTCACCAGGCTAAACAAGGAGAAGGTTACTGTCAGCTGCCTGTCAGGTGCCAGGATCCGCCACATAACCCAAGCACTCAGGTCACTCCACAACAAGTACAAATATGACTCTGTCATTGTCAATGTTGGTGTGAACAACTTGAGACGTACCTCCCTGGACTACATGAAATGAGAAAAGCTCTCTGATCTTGTAGCCCAGGCAGGTATGACCCTAGCCCTGAGTAACATTTTGCAATCACCCAGAATGATGCCGCAGTACAAGGACAAAATGATTTACTTCAACAATTGGCTAAGCTTCTGGTGCCATTCTAAAGGGATCCAGTATCTGTCTGCCTGGGATGACATGGTTGACAGACCACGATGCTTTGCCAGAGATGGCCTGCGCCTGTCACTCCTGGGATTCTGGATACTGGCTAAGGTTCTTGCCACCCCTATAGTGCCTTTTTTAGGAAAGGTTCAAATGACAAATTCACCACCGTAACAGGAACAGGCAAGCAAAAACTGAGGGTGATGCTACTCAGTGCTAGAAGTCTAAATCTCAAAATGCACTCACTCGAGACACTCCTTAAAATGGAGAACATTGATATCTGTGCAGTGACTGAGACCTGGTTCAAGGCTCCAGAGAGCACCCCTGCACTACCAGGCTATAACTCATACCACACTTTTCGGCCATGTAATCTGGACCAAAACACCAAAGGCAGAGGTGTGTCCATATTCATTAAGGATATCCACACCTCCAGGCTAGTTGCTCAGCATAATGCACCTGAGGTTATCCAAGTGCAGCTAACTCTGGGCAAAACTGTAATCCAAATTGTAGCTTGCTACAGATCACCCACCATGCCCCAGGATTCCCACTCCTCTTTTCTTGATGTACTGGAAAATATTAGGGTTAAACCAAACACCCTAATAATGGGCAATTTCTACTACCCCACCATTAAGTGGGTAAACTTCTCATGTACCAACTCCTTCACTCAATGCTTTCTGGAATTCATAAACTCCAGTGCCCTGGATCAATTTATCCACACCCCCACCAGTGGCAACAATATCCTAGATATAGGCATTACCAACATGAGTGACCGGTGTTCCACACCTGAAGTCAACGCCTCATTGGTCCGATCTGACAATAAGCTAATTACCCTAGATATCCACATCCTGCCCCCACCCCCCATTAAGGAAACCATGGTAAAAAATGTCTTCAAAGCCAACTTCATGCTTTTTAAGGCAGAAGTGGTGAACTTCATGACACCCATGCAGATGGACAATACAGTTACAACTACTGAATCCTACACAATTGCACTTTATAAGAACTTACATGAGTGTATGGATCATGCTATCCCAAACAGAACCAAGATGCTATCCTCCAAAAAAAGGAAGCCAATCTGGTGGTCCCCTGCCATAAACAAACTGTACATCAGAAGGAAGAAACTGTTGCAAAAGAGAGTAAAATCCCATGAGTGGAGGAGCTCCCTGGTCAGCCACAGTAAAAAGCTGCGATCCCTGATAAAATCCACCAAAGCTAGTTATGAAAACAAAATCACCACTGATTCTAAAGACAACCACAAAGCATTCTATAGCTATGTCAAGAATCTCAATGGCAACACTCAGATCTGCTCTGAGTTACAGCACAATGGCACTAAATATACAGACATAACTGATATTGCCAACATCCTGGCAGATAGGTTCAGTGCTAACTTTAACCCCCTCTCACCCCCTAAAGAGCCCATTTATATACCGGAATAATGCAAAGTTCCTGTAATCATGGCTGCACAGGTAAAAACCACACTCTCCAAAGCCAAGGACACAGCATCCATGGGACCAGACAACATCCCAGGCTGCGTTCTACATGAACTACAGAACGAACTGGCACCCCACCTAAGTACCATGTTCAATCATAGCCTCACCTCAGGCTTTGTACCTACTGAATGGTGCACAGAGACGGTTATCCTGCTCCACAAGGGGAGAGCCACCATGGACCCCGGGAACTACCGCCCCATTAGCCTGATGAGCCTGGTCTGCAAGGCAATGGAATGTATCATCATGCAACTTATAAACAAAGACATTGGTAATCTCCAAACTCTGGACCCCACCCAGTTTGGGTTTGTAAAAGGCAGATCATGTCTCCTAAACCTGATAGACTTCTTTGAAGCAGTCACCAAAGCCGTAGACAAGGGTAAGGTGGTTCACACAGCCTATCTTGATCTTGCCAAGGCTTTCAACACCATCCCCCACTCTGGAAGTATAGATAAACTCACTAAACTAAGTATAAATCCCTATGTCACAAGATGAGTTGCCAACTGGCTCACTGACAGAACCCACACTGTGAAAGTAGCAGACTCCAAATCTGACTTCAGACCGGTGACAAGTGGAGTACCACAGGGTTCAGTCCTGGGTCCTCTCCTGTTTGGTATCTACTTCTCTGAAGTAGAGGCGAACACAGAAGGTCTTTGGCTAATGAAGTTCGCAGATGACTGCAAACTAGGAGCCATAATCAAAACTCCTAACGATGTGGACATCCTACAAAAGGGCCTCACTGAGACAGATGCCTGGTGTCAAAGCCATGGCCTCAAGTTCAATGCCAAAAAGTGCATTGTCATCCCCTTTGGTAAAAACTCTGTACCCATGAACTACAACATAGGCAGTAGTAGTATACTTAACACCGAAAGTCAGATAAGAGACCTTGAAACACATGTGGACAGTAGTCTCTCCTTTGATAATCACATCGCCACAGTAGTCAGAAAATCCTTCTACATGGCACACCTCATCACAAAAGGTTTCTCATCCAGGAAAAAAAGAAGTAATTGTTCCCCTCTACTCATCACTCATTAGACCCATTATAGAGTACAACACCCCTTTTGGCATGTACCTCACAAGACATCTACAACAACTGGAAAGGCCACAGAAATACCTCACAAAGAGGATTACCAGCCTCAAACAGATGCCCTACGCAGGCCGTCTCAAAAAACTCCAGCTTTACTCCGTCGCATATCACCTACTCAGAGGTGATTTCTGCCTAACATACAAAGCTATGTCAAACCCAGAGCTGTCGGACATGCTCCATGTAAAGAAATCCCATTCCCTCTGAGCTACACGCTCTAGAGACCTAAACCTTGTCACCACAATAAACAGAACATGCCTGAGGGATAGATTCCTGTCCCAGAGACTTCCCATACTCTGGAATAAACTACCTATCTATATCAAACAAAGCTCCTCATTAGCACTCTTCAAGAAAAATCTTGATGATTGGATGGGAAATAGGAAATTCACCCTGGGGATCACCTCTGTGGCTCTGCTCGACAGTGGCACAGGAAAATAATTTTCTTGGGTGGCAAATGCCAGGGTACCTTTTTGGCTGCACTTGTATAGGCCCCAGGGTCAATAGCCTAGTACCTACCTATGAACCTATTTCCCCTTCTGCCTAGACTATACGGTAGTACCACCTGCCACCAACCACCCTTATCAGCTACTATAAAGGCCCTTACCAAAGGGTGTCCAATTCTACTTTGCAATGTTACTATTATCCAATTGATAAGTGTGACTGAGACTTGAAGGCTATTTAGGATTGGCTTATACAGTATCATCCAATACATGCAAGTACTCTCAGAGATTAAATATCTATACACAAAGCAGCCACAGTTAAAAGATTTTAAATTTTTAATAAACAATAAAAGCACAAGACAATACTCATTAATTCAACACAATGACATTAGAGTTAAGAAATCACAGGAAATCCTTTAAAATAACATAGTAGGAGAGTATTACATAAATATAGAAAACATCTACGCTAATCTTACTGTATTTCTATCTATCTCTAAGAGAAATCATTACTCTAAATCCTACTTACAAAGCAAAGCAAGTGGTGGTGAGTTGTCAGCTTCAGAACAAAATACAAAATGCTATTCTTACTTTCTGAGTTAGCCCTTAAATTGATAATACACATTACTGCTGAGTTATTTCAGATTACATAATTCTTGACACTTCTTCTTAAGTTTTCCAGGCTCTCAGAACTTATAATTTAACATTTCTTTGTAATCTGCACCTGCCAGGAAGCCACAGCAATAAAAGACGCTTTACATGCAAAATCTAGTAATTATCTCTGTCTTAGGACAATAGAAAGAATCTCCTAGCCCAGACATCCTGTCTCTGAGCTGGAGATCACACCCAGACATAAATTCTTTACTTATCATCTTTCTTCCAGCAGGATGCACTGTGGTTACATTTTTGAAGCTTAGCACATAACACAGTTTTCTAACATTTGTGAAACCAGCCTGTGGACCATATTAATATTTACAATGACAAAGAATTATTTAGAAAATTCTATTTGGCTGGGCTGGCAGCCTTCACACCCCTGCTAACCATATATTCCAACTCCGAGATGACACTACAGTGGAGATATGGATGAATTTCCAAACCTCACTGTACCGCAGTCTCTGTTCAGTTTGTCGAACACTTAAAGCCGAATGCACTATTGCATTCACATAAGTGTGTTTGACGATGCAATACATTCAACATTTTGTGAAGAACAAACTGATGTTTAGAATAATAACTGCAGTCCAACTGTCGTTTGCAAAAATGATAGTAAACCTTCTTCACTACCTGTTAGTAACATATGTAACAACTGCATATTGTATACATTTATACTGTATTTCGTGGCAGTTTTTGGTGGTACTACTGCCTACCAGACTGATTCGCCTGTATCCTTTTTTCATTCATTAACTTCTGTTTCACTTAATTACTATTTTGGATACTCTTGTGTTTTGCAACATTGTAATAGAGAACATTTCATCCTTGGCCTCCTCTGAAAAGGAGTTATCATGCTCAGTCCAACTATCCCAGCCAACAAATGTAAACTAAAATAAAATAAAATAAAATAAACTTCATCATTGCACAACTTACATGACAGACACTACAGGTCATGAGGTCAAATCTCCCACACATTAACCCACCCCAAATTAATTATTAATTTAAAATGCTATTCTCTAAATCTGATATTGGCTAAATCCTTCTCTTCCCCCATCATGCCGTGCTCAGAGTCACACAATTAGAGAAATGGAGTTTGATTAAATCAAACCTTGGAGTAGAGGAGGTACCTCATCAATGTACTTCACACACATACAGACCTTACAAGTCCTAAGGTTGCAGTCTCCATCACTTTTTCTGCTCACATAATTAACAGTAAATGCAACCCCCTTTTCCCTCATGTAAACATGTAAACATCATCACTGTACTTCTTACACTACAGGTCATGAGGTTACAGTCCCACACACCATCTACAGCCAGCTTGATAGCATGAGGCAGCTTGTGCTTGTGCGGCAACTGCCTCCTGCTTCCGGCAATAATTTGTTCCTTCAGCTAGTCGAATCTGTAGGTGAGAGGTTGATGTGTTTAATAACCATAGCGACCAGCCTCTCATCTAAATTTATCCATAGTACCTACCAGGATGTCAGTATCACCTTGTCCTAAATCAGCAAACAAGTCATCTTATGCTGGGCTGCTTAAGAAATCCTTACCACAACCACATAGTTCTCCCAGGCAAAAGTTCAGTATACAGGATACTCAGCATCTCACTTTCAAGCTAATACAAGCACATGTCTTTGTAAGGTGGGAGGAAACCGGAGTACCTGGAGAAAACCCACACAAACACAGGGAAGACATGCAGACTCCACACAGAAGGCACTCCAGCCAAGAATCGATCCAGAGAACCTTTTGCTGTGAAGTGACAGTGCTACTGCTGCACCACTGTGCAATCCAAAGTATATAGTATCAGCTATATACAAACTTTCTCTGCCATGCAGAAATTGACGGTGAATTGTCAGCACTGTAAAGTTTATTCTGATGCCATTTTTAGCTTTCTACATGTACAGTGGATGTCATTTTAGTTTTCTTTAATAATTTGGTCACGCACAGAGTTAATGCAATGAACCCCGCAGTCCCCTGCTACCCAGCATTTGCAGTTTATTACTGTTAGTATTGCAAAGTCTTTCCTATTTAAGTCAATAAAAGTAGAAAACCTTATGAGGTACAAAAGCAAACGTGCCTTCTTTCTCTAAAAGGAGCATTTTTAGCTCAGAAACATAAGGTTCTACAGGGACAACATTCTCAGTTCAACTGTCATTCCAATAATGTTCACATAGCTTTTCAGATGCTGACAAGCTGGATGAAGACACTGAACCAGGAGGAATCAATTATTATAAAACAACGCTTTCTGGAAAGCCCAGCAATGCACGACTCGGTGAAGATTTACAGCTGTACGTTTCCGTATTCTTTGTTTCTTTATCGCACAGGTGCAGCTGGAGTGAGACATGAAAAGAATCAATCTAAAATAGTTTTGGCAACACAGAACACACTCGATATAATCTTCACAAATGCTTAACTTTGCATGGGGGAAATGTGTTTCAGCAAGACCGATTTGTATTCAGTATTGTTTACTGAACTGTATAAACTGAATGCATGCTTTCCACAAAATAAAGCAAGCAGTGTAGTGTGTTGATTAAGGTCACAGCTTAGAAAATGTAGACACTTTTCAAATGCCTCTTCATTATTTATATGAATGTTTTTAAACTCAAACTCTTTTTTAGAAATCTTTCACAATGCAGGTAATCAAGTGGCATTTATGAACAAGACAGGACAAACAGCATCCTTAGTTTTAGCTTATAGGTGTGTAACTCCTGAATGGATGAATAAGTAAACAACTGAGATACTTGAGTTGGCTTTGAATTGATGCATAATGTGTAATAATGCATGCTGTTGCAAAGGTTTATTATTGTTTGTTCTCAGTGGTCATTGAGAAAGACCAAGGAAAAAAACAAAATTTAAAGACACAGCACTTTGTTTCATATTTATGAGACTCAGATGGTAGTTTGCTATATAACAAGGATGGCATGTAACTCGAAGAAATTTGAGTATACATAGCATGAAGTTGTCTTCTTATAGTCAAGAAAGTTTGAAGGAAGTTCAGGTTTGTGTGTGTGTGTGTGTGTGTGTGTGTGTGTGTGTGTGTATGTGTGTGTGTGCGTGCGCGCGCGTGCTTCAAAATGTATCTCTACATCTGCTGTAGAAGTATTTCAAATCTAGCTCATGATGAAAAACTAACTGATTTTACAGTTACTGATGTAGAAAACTAAGACTAACAGTCTAACATGGAACGATCAATAAAACTCTAGTTTCTGAGCAGGTAGTGGACATTGGCACTGAGACATCACCTGATCTATGGTTTACTGATGACATAAATTTGACAAAAAATCCAAGATATTGGCCATCAGCTTGGCTGGAGAGAAGTGAGCACTAAAACACTAACTGTTATAGTCATTGCTGGAGGAAGAGCTCCTGTTGACCTACGCTAAGGTCAGGCAGTAATGGCCAAAAGGGTGTGTGATATAGGTTAATAATTTGTCTCTCAGCAGTGTTGGGACTCCTTTCGTGGAAGGCCTCCTGACCTCAGGAAGATCCTTTAATACCCTGTAATGCCTACCCTGGAAGGCGTTATCATTGTTAGTAAATGGGCTACTAGTGAACATGTTTTTTAATATGTTTTTGTTGCTTTTATTATTGCAATCACTTGAAAACTGCACTAAAACTCACTTAAAAAGTTTCTGGTTATGCCCCTGCACCAATCCTGACTAGTAACCCTCCTTTTACTTCCCCTTCCTCTCCCCTAGCCACTCTGTCTCACACCGTCTGATCATTGCATTCCTTCCTCTGCAGGCTCTGGCTCACCCTTTACCCTCCGATTCCCTCCTCACTCAATCTCTCAGACCTGTTAGAACATGCTTAACTACCTCACTTCATTTCAACTCCAAATACATATCCAACTGACTTACATCTAGCTTCCTTGCACTACCACATATACTACTCACTCAGTCTCCTCTCTTACTCCTGTATCTTCCCCTTCCACCCCATTAGCCCTTCTAGCTTGTTCCACCTTCGTGTGGAGCTTCTGCTTGTTATCTGCTTGAGTTTAGTGCAATATTTGTATATAAGATTTAGGTATATGAGTTTAGAACAGCATCGTTTGACCTTAGTACTATCTGTATATACATCCTGCCTTCATTCCTAGCCTCTAGCTAGATACTGGTATATCTGTTCATTACTATGTTTCATATTGTATGTATAGCTAATGTTTGATGCAGTGTGTATTATTTGCTATTCTATGTATATTCAGTTGTTCTTCATGTACTCTGCTGCTCATTTATTGTTCTGTGGAGCTTTTCTCCCCAGTCCTCCGCTGAAAAAGGACCTGTGTCCAGTTAGAATTTCCTGGTAGACAAATGTAAATAAATAATAAATAACAATAAATACTGTATATAGTATTTTGATGCAAAATTGTTCCTTCACCCCAATTTCTTTGGAAGAGATTGTATCACAGTAAAAATATGTAAGCACACATAATGCACACACACACACACACACACACACACACACACACACACACACACACACACACACACACACACACACGCACAAGCACACAGACACTCACAAACACACACAGACAGACATGCACACACATGCCGAAACATATGTTCACATGCAGGCAAACACACTCACTCAGATAGATACATACATGTACACATGCAGGCAAACACACTCACTCAAAATGATTCATACATGTACACATGCAGGCAAATGCAGTCACTCAGATAGATACATACATGTACACATGCAGGCAAACACACTCACTCAGATAGATACATACATGTACACATGCAGGCAAACACACTCACTCAGATAGATACATACATGTACACATGCAGGCAAACACACTCACTCAGATAGATACATACATGTACACATGCAGGCAAACACACTCAGATAGATACATACATGTACACATGCAGGCAAACACACTCACTCAGATACATACATGTACACATGCAAGCAAACACACTCACTCAGATAGATACATACATGTACACATGCAGGCAAACACACTCAGATAGATACATACATGTACACATGCAGGCAAACACACTCACTCAGATAGATACATACATGTACACATGCAGGCAAACACACTCACTCAGATAGATACATACATGTACACATGCAGGCAAACACACTCAGATAGATACATACATGTACACATGCAGGCAAACACACTCAGATAGATACATACATGTACACATGCAGAAAGATGCACAACAACAGACACACGTAGAAATATATACATATGAAGAAACACATGTACTCATGCACATAGATACTCAGACATGTACAAAGAAACAGACATACTCACCTAGATATACACACACATAGATACATACACACATGCACAGAGTCAGAGTTTGTGTCTCAAAGTGTATTTAGTTGTCTAAATGAGCATTGCTTGTTTTGAAGTATTAAACAGTAGAAACAGAGAGCATTTAATGTTTCAAGCTCAGACAAGATAAGATGCAAATACATTTATGACAACTATAGTCCTTTTTGTTGCTCAGTGAGGAAGAAGTAATACTAAGAACAGAATCTTCCCAGTTGTAGCAAATGTCTTCTGATTACCAATGCAAATGTTCACACGTAAATATGTAGAATCAGAACCTTGCATGGAGCACTAGGCTAACTGCCTTTGTGGGCCACTTTAAGCCTAGCCAGTTACCCTGCATCTATACTACCCGATCGAGCATTTAGGTTAGCGAATACCTAAACGTCAGTCTGGTAATATCAAAAAATTAAAACAGCGAAGAGACGATTTAATGAAGGGAATGAATTCTCTCGGCCACAAAAAAAAAAAATTTAAACCACCCCCCCCCCAACTAAATTTACCAATTCCGAGATCGCTCTACAGTGGGAAAAGGAGCAAAATCCACATAACGGCCAAGGGACTTCCTTCCCTGCATCAAATCAGCTGTTTGCAGTTTTTTGCTTTCACTATTATCAGATCAACATTTAGGTATTCGCTAACCTAAACGTTCCATCAGGTAATAGGAACCCAGTTACCCCCTGTGAGAATCTAACCCTGCACTTTGCTTCTGCAAGGTAACCACCTTAACCATTATACCAAGCTTCCAAGTATAGAACTTCCTTGGCTCAGCATGTACGGCTTTAGTCCTTAGGTGGGTTTAACACTGGATTATATATCTGCTTTTCTCATCTGATGACACAAATATGCCAGATCTTAAGAAGCTAATTTGTCTTTACTGAGCTGAGATAGAATGCTGGGTGGAATGGCTTTCCATTTAGTTTTGTAAAACAAACACAGTAGCACTGCAGTGTTAATCAGTGAGATGATGACATGCCCACTGTAATCTTACTGTAAAGGTTACATAAGGAGATACAAATGCATGTCATTATACACACATATGTATTTGCACTATAATGTGCACACAACACACGTGTAACTTGTCCAAGTGCTGCAGTAAATGTAGGTTGTGACTGTGATGGCATTTTGCTGTATCCATTACAGATAGAGAGTATCAGGGGAATATACAGCCCCTATGCAAGTCTATACAACATTATATGCATATCTCTCTCTCTATACATATATATACATACACACACACACACACACACACACACACACACACACACACACACACACACACATATAAAATTTATATATATTACATAGGCACACACAAACACACATACACACATGCACGCGCACACACACACACACACATACACACACACACACACACACACACACACACACACACACACACACACACACACACACACACACACACAAACACACACACAAACACAGACACATATTTTTTTCATTGTATTAGGCCTCACTACATAGGATGGAAATGTAGCACAAAAGCTCTAACCTATTAGCTACCAATAGGAATACATATGCAGAACAGAGATCCAAGATGACACCTGTCCTACTTTCTCTTGGCCAAAGAGCCTATAGCTAGATGTCAGAATCAGACCCTGTATGGCATACATTTATGTTCTCAGCTCGACTGAGCTGACAACAAACAATGTGTTAAAACATACATAAATAATGCATGGCATGTAAATTGGAGTTAGATTGGACGAAGCTCTGTTATGGGTGATGGTGCACAGTATTATGAACACATATGGATAATACACTTATGACTGCTGAATCCTACACAAATGCACTCTATAAGCACTTACACAAGTGCATGGATCGTGCTATCCCAAACAGAACCAAGACGCTATCCTCCAAAAAAAGGAAGCCAATCTGGTGGTCCCCTGCCATAAACAAATGCTACAACAGAAGGAAGAAACTGTTGTAAAGAGAGTAAAATCCCATGAGTGGAGGGGATCCCTGATCAGCCTCAGTAAGAAGCTGAGATCCCTTCTAAGATCTTCCAAAGTTAGCTACAAAAACAAAATCACCACTGATTCTAGGGACAACCACAAAGAATTCTATAGCTATGGCGACACCCAGATATGCACTGAGTTAAAGCACAACAGCACAAAAATTACAAAACCAACTGATATTGCCAACATCCTGGCAAATAGGTTCAGTGCTAAATTTACCCCCCTCTCACCCCCTAAAGAGCCCATATCTATACAGGAAGAATGCAGAGTCCCAGTAATCACAACTATGTAGGTAAAAGCTGCACTCTCAAAACCCAAGAACACAGCATCCATGGGACCGGAAACATCCCAGGCTGCGTTTTACACAAACTTCAGAATGAACTGGCTCCCCACCTAAGCACCTTGTTCAGTCATAGCCTCAAATGGCTTTGTGCCCACTGAATGGTGCACAGCAATAGTTATCCCACTCCACAAAGGGAGAGCCACCACTGATTCCGGGAACTATCGCCCTATTAGCCTGATGAGCCTGGACTGTAAGGCCATTTTAAGTATCATCATGGAACTCATAAACAAAGACATTGATAACCTCCAAACTCTGGACCCCCCCAGTTTGGGTATGTGAAAGGTAGATCATGCCTCCTGAACCTGATTGACTTCTTTGAGGCAGTCACCAAAGCCGTAGATGAGGGTAAGGTGGTTCACACAGCCTATCTTGACCTTGCCAAGGCTTTCGACACCATCCCCATTCTGAAATTATAGCTAAACTCACTAAACTAGGCATAAATCCCTATGTCACAAGATGGGTTGCCAAATGGCTCACTGACAAAACCCACACTATAAAAGTTGCAGACTCCATATCTGACTTCAAACCAGTGACAAGTGGAGTACCGCAGGGTTCAATCCTGGGACCTCTCCTGTTTGGTATCTACTTCTCTGAAGTACAGGCTAACACAGAAGGCCTTTGGCTAATGAAGTTTGCAGATGACTGCAAACTAGGAGCCATAGTCGAGTTCCCAAATGATGTGGACATCCTACAGAAGGGCCTCACTGAGACAGATGCCTGGTGTCAGAGCCATGGCCTCAAGCTCAATGTCAAAAAGTGCATTGTCATCAATTTTGGTAAAAACTCTGTACCCATGAACTAACACAAAGGCGGTAGTCTACTTAACACCAAAAGTGTGATAAGAGACCTAGCAACACATGTGGACAGTAGTCTCTCCTTTGATAATTCACATCGCCACAGTAGTCAGGAAATCCTTCTATGTGGCACACCTCATCACAAAAGGTTTCTCATCCAGGAAAAAAAGAGATCATTGTTCCCCTCTGCTCGGCACTTATTAGACCCATAATAGAGTACAACACCCCTTTTGGTATGTACCTCACAAGACATCTACAACAACTGGAAAGGCCGCAGAAATACTTCACAAAGAGGATTACCGGTCTCAAACAGATGCCCTATGCAGACCGTCTCAGAAAACTCCAGCTTTACTCCATCGCATACTCAGAGGCGATCTCTGTCCAACATATAAAGCTATATCAAACCCAGAGCTGTTGAACATACTCCACTTAAAGAACTCCCAATCCCTCCAAGCTACATGCTCTAGGGACCTAAACCTTGTCACAACAGTAAACAGAACATGCTGGAGGGATAGATTCCTGTCCCAGAGACTTGCCATACTCGAACAAACTACCTGTCTATGTCAAACAAAGCTCCTCATTAGCACTCTTCAAGAAAAATCTTGATGATTGGATGGGAGATAGGAAATTCACCCCGGGGATCACTACTGTGGCTCTGCTCGACAGGGGCAAAGGAAAATAATTTTCTTGGGTGGTGAAAGCCAGGGTACCTTTTTGGCTAGGCTTATATAGGCCCTAGGGCCAATAGCCTAGTACCTACCTATGAACCTATTAACCTATGCCCTTGTTTTCTTTTACCTTCTTCTTGTCTGTCCCAAATCTTCTTCACCAGATTGTCGTCTGCATTTCTACATATGTGCCCAAACCACCCTAATCTGTTCTCTTTGATTTTGATGATTGATGTGTACATTGATTTAAAATTTAGTTTATAAATTTAACAATTTAACATATTTTTCAATAAAAGGGTATCACTTTCTAAAGAATGTCTAAGTGCTTAATTACTATGAAGTTTCAGTTGCAACTGGCTGCAGTTCATGGTTCTTTTTTCTTGGTTTTAAGTCGGCTCAGGCAGCAACTCCAGCAGTAGCAGTTTTTCCCATGTTTATATACATATATGTCTTTATTTATTGTATTTATCCTGACACTTCTATAAACATGTATTTTTAATCTATACTCCTCCATATCTATCTGTACATAATTTTATATATATATATATATATATATATATATATATATATATATATGGATCTACCTGACATGGTCGACAGTTCATATAATCGACACTCATTTGGTTGACAAGCAGATTTGCCCCCTTCCCCAATGTTGTGCAACCCTGGAGTTGATATATATAGTTAGGGGGGGTGTGGGGGGCACAGCCCCCCACATTGGGGGGTGGGGGGCGAAGCCCCCCACCTAAAATGCTTGTCGATCAAATGAACTGTTGACCAAATAAACTGTCGACCATATGAACTGTCGACCATGTCAGGTAGATCCATATATATATATATATAATATAGTTATATATTTATATATATATATATATATATATATATATATATATATATATTAGATAGATAGATAGTTATGACAGGTGTGCCTATCCAGTAAATATCTACAGTGTTCAGACTGCCTGGGTACAAATACACATACAAAGCTATGCAATCACATCTCCACAGTGCTCGATGGAACTTGACCCAGCAAACTGGACTGTTACCATTTGTGTTCTGTAACATTAACACTGTCAATTCAAATTCTTATGTGGTCATTGTATTGACTTCTTTGTACAGATTGGTTCAGCTGAGATACATCCAATGCCTTGTATAGCTTGTGTTACCATACCACACAGAACTGATTGCATGTGACATGCTATTAGATATATAGCTATTTATTTATTTATTATGTGTAATATGTGATTCACAGTTGTTACTTACTTTATAGGAGGTTACTAGGCTATTGGCCATAGAGCCTTTATAAGCCTAGCCATGTTATGCCCTTGTTCCCTTATTGACCAAGTTCTATGGTCTATATCTGCAGTGCGAGTCTATGATCAGCACCAACTGCCCTTATCCAAGAGGGACATAGGTGACACCCCTGGGGTAAATTTATGGTCTTCCATCCAGATGTCTGATTGCAAGTGATATAGCTATTAGATATATATATATATATATATATATATATATATATTTATTTACTTATTTATTTATTATGTATAATATGTGATTCACGGTTGTTTCTTACTTTATAGGTTTTAGGAGGTTACTAGGCTATTGGCCATAGAGCCTTTATAAGCCTAGCCATGTTATACCCTTGTTCCCTTATTGACCAAGTTGTATGGTCTATATTTGCAGTGCGAGTCTATGATGAGCACTGACTGCCCATATCCAAAAGGGACATAGGTGGCACACCCCTGGGGTAAATTTACGGTCTCCCATCCTGTTGTCTAAGTTATGCTTAAATAGGGTCATTGAGGAGCTCTCGTTTATGTGAATTGAGAGTTTGTTACATATTATGATTTATGCTGTGGACACCTCTGAATACTTCGGCCAGATAACTTCTTGTAGTTATGTTATACTGCAATCTCTGCAAAGAATTCTCTGCATGTAATGTAATGACATCATTTTTGCTATACTGAGAGTTCATCAGTTCACTATATAACTGTATGTGATAGAGGGGCTGAAATGATTATCATCATAATTGTTTATCACATTCTGCCTCATATATGGTAAGCAGAGCTCTTAAGTGTTGATTGTAACAACATTCATCTGTAGACCTCTGTTGATATGCATGATTAACAAAATATGTGTGTGTGTGCAAAGAAACAACTAGAGGTTCAAAAATTCATAAGTAATTATTAGGCTACTGACCTGTGAAGATCTTAAGAAGCCCTGCCTTACATTCTAAAAGAACAACATTTGTAAAATGTAATGAAATTAAAAATGTCTTCATGTAACTACCATCACTTTCTTGATTGATTTTATCTAGTGGAAAAAGTTGATATAACTTGGCAGAAACGATAAACAGACAAACTAGGTATAAGGAAAAACCAACGACCCACAAGTTACTTCAGCACAATTCGCAAAACAGTCCAAAGGAAGAAAGATAATCCACTTGGGTTGAATGTAAACAGTTATAAGTTTTAATTAAGCGCTTTTCGTCGCTGACAAATAGAGCGACTTCTTCAGATTAAAACTTCTAGCACAAACGGAACAGATAAAAAGTGTTTCACTAATTGCAATGAAACCATGTGATAAAATTATCAAATCATGTTCTACATTTCATTACTAACTAATTAAGTTGAACCATGATATATATATATATATATATATATATATATATATATATATATATAATTGCAATCTGTTTTACATAAAAAGAAGTATTCGTAATACTTTGTTAGTGCACTACATTTCTGTTTGTGTCACCTACATTCATGGTAAACAAAACAAAAACAAACATATATATAATATTTAGTTTAACTTTATAATTATATTCTATGCTCAAATGAATAACCTAGAGTAACATAACTTAAATACTATTAAACATTTTTGGTGCAGCTTACTGCTGGTACCTAGTAGTATTAACTTTTAAGTATATATTAGTTTATTCTATATAAAAAATAAAAAATAAAATTTGATTAAAAAATCTTTACTTAATTTTTACACTTTATAATAACCTGTATATAAATGTTATGTAAATAGTATAAAATTATTAAACATAACACAAGCAATTTTATTCATAATAAGTTTTTTATATATATGAACATATTTTTAGTTGTAGGGTAATTCAATGTATTATGTTTTTCTTGTGTATTAGTACTTACAGAATACTTTTCTCAGTACACAATTTTTCTGTATACAACCAGTTTAGTTAATTTTAAATTTTAAACCTTAATGGTTAAATATAGTGTATTAAGGTTCAAACTTGTCTTTAACTCACTAATTAACATCTATAGAGAGGATGTTTTAAACATCGGATGATGCTTATTGAACATAATACAAACAAAACCTATTTACTGATTGTTTGTTTTTGTTTTGTTTACCATGAATGTAGGTGACACACACAGAAATGTAATGCACTAACAAAGTATTACGAATACTTCTTTTTATGTAAAACAGATTGCAATTATATATATATATATCATGATTCAACTTAATTAGTTAGTAATGAAATGTAGAACATGATTTGATAATTTTATCACATGGTTTCATTGCAATTAGTGAAACACTTTTTATCTGTTCCGTTTGTGCTAGAAGTTTTAATCTGAAGAAGTCGCTCTATTTGTCAGCGACGAAAAGCGCTTAATTAAAACTTATAACTGTTTACATTCAACCCAAGTGGATTATCTTTCTTCCTTTGGACTGTTTTGCGAATTGTGCTGAAGTAACTTGAGAAACGATAAACAGAGAAAATAATTCAAAAAGAGCTTCAAAGCTAAAACTATCTACACAATATAATTTAAGACGTATATATAAAAAATTTTGCATCAACTATTTGAAAACAGTAATGATATAAGATAGGCATTCCATTTATGCGCAGCTACATAAAACAAAATAGTATATTCTGAAACATATGTACACGTTCAAAATCAACAATATGTTAGGACATATAAAGAACAAAATATATACATAGGTGGAATTAATAAATATCTTAAATATTTC